>NW_015165942.1:109206-111390 GCF_001447785.1 Gekko japonicus
AAAGATTGAGAGAAAAAAAGAATGAAGGTTTGTAGGTCTTTCTCACAACTAAAACGTGTAAAAAAAAACCCCAAATAGATCAGTTATGCTTCAAGGAAGACTCAGCTCACTGTGTACATCAACAATTGAAGCAGACATCCTGAGAGGTGTCAATCGCGAGGATGTTATCAGTGATTTTGCGAAAATGAAATGTAGAAAAATGCCTTTCCGGTCGTGAATATTGGAACTCTGATACATTTGACTTGTGAAATATTAAAACAGATGTTGTATTGCATTTTTGTAGAACTTTACGTAGCCCAAGCTTGGCTTAGTTTTTACAGTATATTGTGTTACCATAAGAATACATTTTTGTATTGCTGCAACCTGCATTGTCTATCTGGTCAGACAGGTCAACAGCTAAAATGGACTGGGGGTCAGTGTGGAAAGGAGGGGGGGCCAAGATTGGTCAGTGCTGAAGGCACCCGTGAGCCTTCATCCGCCCCTGTCTATCTCCATCCTAGAGGGGGTGGTAAATGCTCAGGGGGTGCAGAAGAGCCCTGGATGGGCAAGATCCGGCCCTATGTTTGACACCCCTGTTTTAGAGTGTCTTGATGTTTTACATTGTCTTTATCCGCTTCTTTATATTGTAACCAGGGCTATTTTGGGGCAGAAATGCACAGGAACGGAGTTCCGGCTGGCTCCCGAGTTGGCCACGCCCAGCAGGAACTCATTAGCATAATAGGCCACACCCAGCAGCAGGAACTCATTAGGATTGGCTACATTTGGGGTGTGTGGCCTAACATGCAAAGGAGTTCCTGCTACAAAAAAGGCCCTGGGTCTTGAAAGCAAACAAGGTAAACAGAATAACAAGCAAAAGGTGGGCGTGGCTGGATATCCACTCTTCTGGTAACATGGGGGTGCGGCCTAATGCGGTAATGAGCTGTGCTGTCATGGGTGGGTCCTATTATGCTAATGAGTTTCTGCTGTTGGTGTGGCCTTTTATGCTAATGAGTTCCTGCTGGGCTTTTTCTACAAAAAGAGCCCTGATTGTAACCCTGTTTTATTCTTCCGCTATTCAGAAACAAATGCAAACATGTAATTTTATATTTCAGCAGGCTTCTTGAAATGTTGATCGCTCCTAGGAATCTTCTGCATATGATTATGGACTGACTGTTTATTGTCATTTCTCCGGGAATTTTATCTGTATTCTTTTCCGGTTTCCTTGCGATTCCTTGTGGAAGGGAAGGGCAGGAAACACTTTTTTTTCCCCAAATGCATATTGCAGGCAGTTCTCTCACACAACAGATATTACAGCTGTGACATTCAAGGCATTCCTCTGCTTTGGAATGGACTCTGATGGGTGGGGCTGTGGCTCAGTGGCAGAGCATCTGCTTGGCATGCGGAAGGTCCCGGGTTCAATCCCCGCTCTCTCCAGTTCAAAGGATCTGGCAGTAGGTGATGCGAAAGGCCTCGGCCTGAGACCTTGGAGAACCGGAGCCAGACAGAGCTGACCTTGAGAGACCGGTGGTCTGATTCAGGAAAAGGGAGTTTCCTGTGTCCGTAATGACAGGAATCCCGGCCAACCAGTCTCTCACCAAGTCCTGGTTTCTGCTGGGCTGAGAGACCCACTGGAGGGATCTTGCTCACGATCTTCCTTCTCTCCTCTTGTGAAACAGGCCTGCAGTCCTTATTCAACAGCCAAGCGTGGTTGTCGAGGATGGTAAGTCTTGGTCTGGGGGGGGGGGGTGGTAGCTTCTGCTCTCTCTGAATTCCCCTGTCACTGGAACCTGGTCTTGAGCACAGGATTTGAGCGCTGAGGCATTCCCGGATTTCACTTTAGTTTTTATCTCAAACCTACATGGTAGTGGACTGAAGGTGTGAAGGATGGGTCCAGTTATCCATGCTCGGTGGGCGGAGCTACAGAGCTCTTTGTTACTTCCTGCCAAATTTCTCAGCTGCAAATGTGCCCCTCCAGCATTCACTGGATCTACTGCAGCCTTTCCTGTCGTATTCTCTTGCCTTCCCGAGTCGTGCTGGTCTTGGACAATAGACCTGCGGTTAGTTACTCAGTGTGCACAGAATCTCCTGTTCATCTGGAACAAGGCGGGTGCTCCAAATGTGACTGCTTCCCTACCCAGCAGATCATGTGGCACAGAATCCCCACCTGCTTGGCATGCCGAAAGGTCCCAGGTTCAATCCCCGCTC
>NW_015165942.1:111993-116926 GCF_001447785.1 Gekko japonicus
TGTCTGAATTCTTTGTCTCTTTCTGCTGTAAATAAAAACAATAAAAATGGATAAATGGGTTAAAAAGAGAGAGCCAGTTTGGTGTAGTGGTTAAGAGCGTGGACTCTAATCTGGGAGAACCGGGTTTGATTCCCCACTCCTCCACATGCGGCTGGTGGTGTGACCTTGGGCCAGTTACTAGTCCTTTCAGAGCTGTTCTCTCAAGGACAGTTCTGGAAAGAACTCAGTCAGCCCCGCCTACCTCACAGGGTGTCTGTTGTGGTGAGAAGAAGGGAAGGAGATTGTAGGTCACTCCGAGTGATGGGCGAGGTTTAAATCCAGTCTCCTCCTCCTCTTCTTCCTCTTCTTCCTCTTCCTCCTCCTCCTCCTCTCTGAGCCTGTGGGCAATTTTGGAATTCTGACACAGTGTGGTGGGCACAGCCACAAAATGGCCTCCACAAAATGGCCGCCGCAGCTTAACTTCAGGCACCCCTTGTGACGATCCTTGTGCTGTGGGCGGGAGCGGCTGCCAAAGCAGTGATTCTAGAAATCTACTCAGCCAATCCGACCTTCGTTGGCCAGTCAGAAGCCTTATTGAGCAAAGACGTCTGGGGAGCACCAGGAGAGGTGTTGGCATGGGCCGTGCTGCCCAAGGGGCCCCATGCTGGGGACTCCGGTCTTAAAAGGATTCTGGTTTTGGTCCCTCCGTGACAGACGGTTGGGGGGGGGGATTCCCGAGGATAGGGATGACTTCATGATGTCAGCTTGTGTTAGGATTCTTTTATGAGTAAGTCAGCAGAGTATTAAGAGACTGAGTCCATGGTGTGTTTTAAAAATATAAAAGTTTACTATCAACCTAACACGGGGAAAAGGTACACAGGATATGAAAATAACAAAGAGCGAATATGTCTACATCCTTGCTGCTAAAAGGTAAAACGGGAAGAGCCGGAAGGGCGTCTCCTTCTCTAGTCAGAACAAAGAACAGGGAGGAGAAACCAGTATGCTAAGTACTTGACACCTTGGTTTCCAATCAGAGTAGCAAACTAGCTCCAAAGTTCCCGGGCATCCTATTGTCTAAACAGATTGGTGACAAAACAAACATGTGACTTAACAAACATCATTAACCCTGTAAATACTGAAGTGTTTTAAACTTGTAACACCCAACAGCTTGAACCCTGAATCGGCTCGCCAATTTTGACCTCTTCTTCTCTCCCCTCTCTCCCCCTCCCCCCCCCCCTCTTCCGCCTTCCCTAATCCGCTTTGTGGGGGAAGAAGCCTCTGAAAGTGAAGTATAAGCCTCTGGACACCCTCCTCAAAGTGGCTCATGAGGAGATTCGGGATGAGGTCTTCATGGAGGAAGAGGAGGAGGAGGACGTCGTCCACAGCTGGGACCACGCGAGGTAGACCGGAACCCCCTTGCATTGCATCAGGTCCCGCCTTTCCCTTTCAAAGAGTCACACCCCACACCCCACAGGCCAGGTTTCCAGCTTTTCCAGCAGGTGCAGGGGGGGAGGTCGTGGAAACCCTCCATGGGGAAGGGGCTGTGTTCTCCGCTGCTGTCCCGGCACAGCTCTGGCACCTCCGTGCTTTGTGACAGACAGGGATCCAGCAGGGGTGCCTTTTCCCCGCAGGGAGATGCTGTCAGAAAAAATGCTTCTCCTTTTGACACTTTTGCCTGTCGCCCTGACCTGGATAGCCCAGGGAAGCCTGATCTCGTCAGGTCTCGGAGGCTAAGCAGGGCCGACCCTGGAAAGTACTGGGATGGGAGGCCTCCAAGGAATACCAGCAGTCGGGAGGCGGGGGCAGGCTTTATTCAGCCACCTCTCTGGGTATCCTCCAGGCCCACAGTAGGGGTCAGTCACCAGAGGTCGCCATGACTTCCAGATGCACATATGTTCACGTGTGTGCACACACACACATTAAAAAAAACAATCACCTGCTGAGACCATCTTCTTTAAGCCACCAACATAATCTTGGCTGTGAGGGAAACCCCTGCAGGGCAAATCCATCATGCATGGGTGCTTTGCAACAAAGGTGTCTGGTTTGCAATGGCTGACAAGCCTTTGGGAACTGGGCGTGCGATGGGGTCAAGGCACCCGTGCTGCAGCCTCCCATCTTCTGCTTTTCAGGCTGTGCTTACTGGAACCCCACGAGGAGACGACCGGTTCCAGGGAATGGTGAGTGACTGTACAGGAACCAGACCAGAGCCGGCTGTGGGATCTTTTAAGCTCCTTTGGTGGGCAGGGGGCAGCCTCCTTGTTGGGTGATAGTGAGATATTGAAGGTCGCCATGACTTCCAGATGCACACATGTTCACATGTGCGCACACAGACACATGCACATAAAAAACAAACCATCACCTGCTGAGACCGTCTTCTTTAAGCCACCAACAAAATCTTGGCTGTGAGGGAAACCTCTGCAGGGCAAATCCATCATGCACGGGTGCTTTGCAACAAAGGTGCCTGGTTTGCAAGAGCTGACAAGCCTTTGGGAACTGGGCGTGCGATGGGTTCAAGGCACCCGTGCTGCAGCCTCCCATCTTCTGCTTTTCAGGCTGTGCTTACTGGAACCCCACGAGGAGACGACCGGTTCCAGGGAATGGTGAGTGACTGTACAGGAACCAGACCAGAGCCGGCTGTGGGATCTTTTAAGCTCCTTTGGTGGGCAGGGGGCAGCCTCCTTGTTGGGTGATAGTGAGATATTGAAAAAAAGGGTATTTAGCAGAGATAAGATGGTCTAGCAGTGCCGGAGTAAAATAATTCAGACTCAGAGTCCATGTGTGATTAAAAAAAAATTAGCCACTGTGTGACACAGAGTGTTGGACTGGATGGGCCACTGGCCTGATCCAACATGGCTTCTCTTGCGTTCTCATGATCTGAGGGCCACGACAGAGGCCACGTGAGTAAATCTGGGGTGGGGCTGGTGGGGTGGCAGCCAGTGTTCCCTCTAAGCTGAGTTGGTGTGAGCTAGCTCACAGGTTTTTAGCCTATGGCTCACACATTTTTGTATTAGCTCAGGAAGGATGGCTCCAGAGCAAACTAATTTATGCAGCAGCCAAATCTCCTGCTCACAACGTTAATGCCAGTAGCTCAAAGAGTAGAATTTTTGCTCACAGAGCTCCATAGTTTACCCGGAACATTGGTGGTAGCTGTCTCTTCCCTTCATGATGCCCACTTCTTTTGGAAAATCCACATGGGCCAGATTTGGGATGTTTCTGCACTTGCTGCCTGGTCTGGATTGGGACCTATCTGGAAGTGCGGAGGGGGTGTCCTACTTCCACACAGCTTCATGGTCCATCTGTGCATCTCCCACCTTTTCCTTAGCTTTTCTGAGTCCTTTCCAACACCTGCTTCACGATGAGGAATTGGTCCTGTCCCCTTCAGCACCATTTCCCCTCCTCCGGTCTTCTTTGTTGGGGGGACACTTCCCACCCCATGCAGCCAAGGAGGGGCCTTGTTATGTTTTAAAATGAGCAGTTGCTAGATCACTTGAGCTGCAGTGGCTCAAGTGGTTAAGACGCTGAACTGCAGGCTGTGGAAGGTCAGTAGTTCAGCAGTTCGAGACCCGAGTGCCACATGACGGAGTGAGCTCCCGTCTCTAGTTCCAGCTCCTGCCAACCTAGCAGTTCGAAAGGAAGAAATTGCAAGTAGATAAATAGGTACCACTTCAGTGGGAAGGTAACAGCGTTCATTGCGCCTTGGTGTTTAGTCATGCCGGCCACATGACTACGGAAAATGTCTTCGGACAGCGCTGACTCTTCGGCTTTGAAACGGAGATGAGCACCGCAACCCTAGAGTCGGACTCGACTGCCTTTCGAGCAAGGGAAACCTTTACCTTTACCTAGATCACTCTAGCATTAACATTACATCTAATAGGTCCTTTGAAGTCCGAGTGTTTTTTAAAAACCTCCTTTCATGACAGAGATTTTAATGGGAAAGACTCACCAGTTTCTCTTGAAAGAAGGGGGGGCTGAAACTGTGCCCCCCCTGCTGTTTCTAAGATGGCATAGCAATGAGGCCGAAGACAGGTTTGCCAGGTTGGGGGGAGGGGGGGGTTCTGCAATCCAGTTCATACATTTTAATTCTCTCTCTCTTTTTCATTTTCAGGGCTGAAGAACCAAAAAGAACAGGAAGAGCCCAAATGATTTTATGAAAATTTATGAAAATTCTATTTACTCTATACCTCTCTGGCTTTATCAATTTTTGTACATATTGTACATACTTCTCTGGCTTTGTAAATATTCATAGGTGTTATAAAAAAGTTTTACTGTTTGTGCTGTATATTATTTAAAACAGAGCTCTGAAATGTATCCCTGTTGTTGTTACTCATGGGAAGAGCTGGGGAGTGAAGAGCTGGGGCAGTGGAGAAGGAGGAGGAAGAAGACGAAGATTTATACCTCACCCTTCACTCGGAGTCTCAGAGGGGCTTACAATCTCCTTTCCCTTCCCCTCAACAGACACCCTGTGAGGTAGGTGGGGCCGAGGGAGCTCTTTCAAGGACTGCTCTCGAGAACAGCTCCGAGAACTTGTGACTGACCCAAGGTCACACCGGCAGCTGCATGTGGAGGCATGGGGAATCAAACCCAGTTCTCCCAGATGAGATTCCGCGCTACTACACGAGACTGGCTCTCCTTTCCCTGCCCATGACATCGAGTCCCTTGAATTCCTGGCCCCAGAAACCGACCCGAAGTGAAGCAGGAAGCCCCCACGGGGACCCTCGGCCTGGTGCCATGGTTAGGGAGTGGGGTTCCAATGCCCACTTCCAAAGTGAAGTTTCCTGCAGCCAGCCTGTCAGCGAGCTGCCATGGTGTTCTGTGTTAGTTGTATCTCTGTACAGTTGCTAACCCCCCCCTGCCTGTGCGCCTGTATTTTACTCTGCTGTAATGCCTAAGCCAAACAACTGGAGGATGTGATGGGGGAGCAAGCATAACTGCCAGCTTGTTGCTTTTAGAGCCT
>NW_015165943.1:0-11987 GCF_001447785.1 Gekko japonicus
CTTTAACAGCTGATCTGAGGGGAGTGAAAGGGGACAGTGTGGCTTCCCTTTCCCTCCCCAGTCCCACCCCCCCATGGTGGGGAAGCCGGAGAAGTAAAGGGAAGCGGCCCTGCTCCTTCTGATCAGTCTCACCCCCCCTCCCATCCCCTGTTAAACCTCACAGCCGATCCCTGGGAGTGAAAGTGACCAGAAGCAGCAGGGCAAGCTGGTGAGGGGCAGAGGGGCAGCCCGCAGGGCTCTTTCTGTAGCAGGTACTCATTTGCATATTAAATGACACACCCCTAATGTAGCCAATCCTCCAAGAGCTTACAGTAGCTTTTGTAAGAAGAGCTCTGTAAGCTCTTGGAGGATTGGCTACATTAGGGGTGTGTGGCCTAATATGCAAAGGAGTTCCTGCTACAAAAAGAGCCCTGGCCCAGGGTAAGGAGCACGGTGCGGCATCCTCCTGGGGCGGGGCAGGGTTCATCCATGGTAGGGCTCTGCCCCCAAATCCCCCCACTGTGGCTATGGGCCTGTTTGAGACTCTTTTTCAGCACAAAAAAACCCTTCCCCAACTGCGGGGGAGGGGGATTGCAAACTAAATGGAAGCACATATTAACTAATATTACTATTCTACATGCCAATGAAGGTTGTCTGTCTGTCTGTCTATTACTATTCTTACAGTGCAACCTTTAAACAGAGTTACATCCCTTCTAAGTCCATTCAAGTCATTCTGTTTAGATCGCATTGTGGTTGAATGACCATCATGAACCAGGGAGGTTCTATCTATGTCTATCATGAACCAGGGAGAGCCAGTTTGGTGTAGTGGTTAAGTGCGCGGACTCTAATCTGGGAGAACCGGGTTTGATTCCCCACTCCTCCACTTGTACCTGCTGATGTGACCTTGGGTCAGTCACAAGCTCTGGCACAGCTGTCCTTGAAAAAGAGCAGTTTCTGTCAGAGCTCTCTCAGCCCCACCTACCTCACAGGGTGTCTGTTGTGGGGAGGGAAGGGAAAGCAGTTTGTAAGCCACTCTGAGACTCCAAGTGAAGGGCGGGGTATAAATCCAACCTTGTCGTCTTCTTCTATTTAGATTAACTGGTGTGGTTAGTCCAGTCACCACTGGTTAGCAGAGTGCTTAAATAAAGCTACAACCGAGCAGCGTCACTTTAGCAGGTTACTCAACTTATAAAGCTACACAGACCCACATTGCAAGTTTAGAAGAGAAATACATCTCTTTTTATTTGAGAAGTACACTTTGGATAGGAAAGAGTAGGGACATGATAGGTTACTAATTTACTAGCTGAAGGATGGAAGCAGATGGCGAGTGGCCCATCTGCCTCATGGTGCCAAGAGAGGACCACTTGTCTCTCCCTTGTTGCATGCAGGAAGAGAGCTTGTCTTCATCTGAGCGAGAGAGAAGAAGGAAGGGGAAATGGTCCCTGAGGATACAGTCTGCATTTCAAAGGGGACAGTGGCAGAAGAGTAAAGACAGGAAGAAAGGTCAGCGTGCCTATTTAGCTATCTAGCCTCTCTTGCCACTCGGTCTGGAGGTCTGAAACAGGGGACATCACATCTGGAACTTCCAACACTATCTTCCTTTTCCTCTGGGAGATGCGAGAACCTGTTTTCAATTTTTCCCAGGCCTGCTTTCACCACGCACAGAATAACATAGCTCACCCGTATGCACCTCACACCCAGAACCTCCATTAAGCGACCCATATGCCACATCACCCCACCAATGTGGCACCCACCTGGACTACAAATCAATAGCAAGCAGAGCAACCTGATTTTAACAAAGATGTGGGGAGTGCACAAAATCCACACTGACAAGTTCAGCGGCTGGCGTCTCACTGCATAGGCAGTACGATTTCAAACAGATGAGTTAAACTAATTAGCTGGAAGCTGTTTTATGAAATTGCCTATTCCCTAGCCACTGAACAGCTATTTCCCATCGATCATGGCCCCGTGCTACATCTCATTATCGCTGAGAGACGTGCAAAGAACATGCAAAGAACACACTAATTGTTTTAATTACATGCTGCCCCTCCCCCCATTAACCATTGCCACTGGTAATCTTGTGGAAAAAATAAAAGGAAGGCAGAAAGACTGGCTAGAACACTTGGGATGCAGCGCCAGGGCTGGCTCTCTCCCTCCTGCTTTTGAACATTAATGAGCCAACTTCTGCAAGTTCCAAGGGAACATTTTATTTTGGCCATCTCTCCCACATTTCTAATGACCTGTTTGGGAATTCTTGGCCAGATCCTGCAACTTTACAATAGCGCAAGCCAGTTTCGTCAGACAGACTAATGGACTGCAGCTCCTATCTTGGCTGTTTTCAGACCAACTTTGTCCTGTATTTCAGTTTATCCTTATTTGAGTGCTCTTTCCATGATTTGTAAGTAACCCTAAAGATGCCGATTTCAGTACCAATCAAGAGCCATAGTAGTCTGTTGTGGTAAAGAATAAACCAGAGTCTCATGGTGACACGCTTCTTATTTGAAAGCTTATCTTAGACCAACACCTCATTTGTCTAAGGTGCCACAAAAAGCTGCTTATTTAAACCAGGGGTCCTCAACCTTTTTGAGCCTGTAGGCACCTCTGGAATTTTGAGAGGAGGCAATGAGCACTACGCCATTCCAAAATGGCTGCCGCAGGAGGCGGAGCCAAGCCCAAAATGGCTGCCACAGGAGGTGGAGCCAAACAGAATAACTCTCTCTTCATGACTCTTGGGAAGCCTGAAGGGGGAAAGGAACCACTCACCGACTAAGGAAAGCCCAGGTGCTTACCACCAGTGTTCCCTCTAAACTGAGTTAGTGTGAGTTAGCTCACATGTTTTTAGCCTCCGGCTCACACATTTTTGTCTTAGCTCAGGAAAGATGGCTACAGAGCAAACTAATTTATGCAGTAGCCAAATCGCTCTCTCGCAACTTTAATGCCAGAAGCTCACAAAGTAGAATTTTTGCTCACAAGACTTCACAGCTTAGAGGGAACATTGCTTACCACTCCTTATCCTCCAGGGGGAAGCCCTTTCATTTGAATGAGGGCTGCTCCTAACAAGCCCTGCCTTACAATGGCCCCACCCCACGTTGTGAAAAGCTTTGCCAGGTGCCAAGGGAAGTAGTGGTGGGCATCATGTTGGGGAACCCTGATTTAAATCTCTTGGTCTTTAATGTTCCCTTGCCGTCAGGGCTCTTTTTTGTAGCAGGTATTCATTTGCATACTAAGCGACACACCCCTAATGTAGCCAATCCTCCAAGAGCTTACAGTAGCCCCTGTAAGAAGAGCTCTGCAAGCTCTTGGAGGCTTGGCTACATTAGGGGGTGTGGCCTAATATGCAAAGGAGTTCCTGCTACAAAAGAGCCCTGCGAATACCAGCAGAGTAAGTGATTCTTTCTTTTGAAACAGCCCTTCCTGAAACTCTTTTAATTGGAGATGCCAGCCAGGGGCAGAACCTGGGAGTTTCTGCATGCCAAGCAGCTGCTTGACCATTTAGCTGCAGAGCACAGACTTCTGAGCCTTCCATGGATACACTTATATCCTACAATTCTATCCAATTCCTGTCTAGCCCGCCTCCATCTAGGATTACCAGCTCTTTCCTGACAGCGAGCACCCAGACAGACAGAAATGCGATAGGAGAGACAGTGCTTGTTGACTTTCTACTTCCTTGCCGATCTTTTTAAAAGCACAGGATCCTTCCCTGCCAAGGAAAAGATGACAGCGTCTGTATAGTATCATTCTGCAGGATTTGTAAAACAGAATTGTTCAGGAGGGCATCTTTATCACGAGAACAGAGCTGTTGTTACTGTTGGTGGAATTTTAGGCTGTTTTCATTGCGTTACTCACTAAACATATTATACAGAGTTTGTATTTATACAGTGTGTGTACTGTTCATTAGTTTTATAATCCTGCTTTACTATAGGTATCACACACTTTTTCTAGTGCGTTCTCTCATCTTGTAATCCAGCGTTTATTGCATTGTTTGTGAAATACTGTTTTGTTACATCGTGTGCATGTATGTTAAGATGCTGAACTGCAGGCTGTGGAAGGTCAGTAGTTCAGCAGTTCGAGACCTGAGTGTGCCGCATGACGGAGTGAGCTCCCGTCTCTAGTTCCAGCTCCTGCCAACCTAGCAGTTCGAAAGCAAGAAATTGCAAGTAGATAAATAGGGACCACTTCGGTGGGAAGGTAACAGCGTTCCGTGCGCCTTGGTTTTTAGTCATGCCGGCCACATGACCACGGAAACGTCTTCGGACAGCGCTGGCTCTTCGGCTTGGAAACGGAGATGAGCACCGCAACCCTAGAGTCGGATTCGACCGGCTTTTGAGCAAGGGAACCTTTACCTTTACTTTATGTTGCTTTTATTGCTTGTTGCATATTGTTCTTGCCCTCACCTGGATAGCCCCAGCTAGCCCAATCTCACCAGATCTCCGAAGCTAAGCAGGGTCAGCCCTGGTTAGTACTTGGATGGGAGACCACCAAGGATTTCTATAGGTCAGATCTCAGAAGCTGAGCAAGGTCGGCCTTAGCTAGTATTTGAAAGAACAACCTCCAAGGAATACCAGGGGCATGATGTGGAGGCAGGCAATGGCAAACCAACTCCGAAATGTCTCTTGCCTTAAGAAAAAGTCTAGCTCGCCACCTAGTGGTGAATAATGCTAAAGAGGTAGAAATTCCGATTGCAAGACAATCTTAGGATCACCTGGCTATTCTATATACAATGCCTTGAAAACCCTACAGCAGTGGTGGCGAACCTATGGCACAGGGGCCAGAGGTGGCACTCAGAGCCCTCTCTGTGGGCACGCGTGCCATCGCCCCAGCCAGGCCCAGACCATCGTTAAAGTGTTGAATTCTCTGCCAAATCATTTTAAGTCAATGAAAGCATTTGGGATTGGTTTCCTTACTTTGTTTGGATCATCTTAAGTTAATGCATGAGTCGTTTTTTCTAAAGTAGAACCTCAGTATTCAGGTTAAATTGCCGTGTTGGCACTTTGCGATAAATAAGTGGGTTTTGGGTCGCCGTTTGGGCACTCGGTCTCTAAAAGGTTCGCCGTCACTGCCCTACAGGTTCCCTGTAAGTTGGCTGCAGCTTGTCAGCCCGTTAACCACCATACTGTTCCCATTGCATTGTTTTTAATTATGTAAACCACCATGAGCCTCAGCAAGAATGGCAGATTATAAATGAAGTAATAAAACAAAACATGTCGTCTCTGTAAAGGTATCTTTCCTTTCTCTCACCTCCCCCTCTTGTCATCACTGTGTGGTTTGTGGTAACCCCGTAAGCCGACCTCACGCAGGCTCTCTGCATCACCCCAGTGAGTCATCCGAGCCGCCTCTCCTCCGCAGAAAGGGAAGATTGTCTCAATCATGCCTGCCCATCTGCTAAAAAGCGGGAGATGAGGATGCTCGGTCTATCCAGCACAAATTAGAGGACAAAACAGCTAAGTGTTTCCCATGGGCTGCTCATCAGCCTCTAAGTGGCCCCCGTTAGAATGCTTTCAACTTTGCTGACGCAAGAGGTTTGTGCCGGAGTCACTGTAGGAACAGACAAGACTGTCTCTTGTCCGTCGGGAAGCGCTATGCAAGTGGAAAAAAGAGAGGTTCTAAAAAAAAAAAAAACAGTTCTGGACCCATTTCACAGATGGTCAGGCATACATGTACTTTTGTGAGTAGAAAACCAGTTCTATTTCATTCTCTTCTTTGAAATCCTCTCCCGTTCCCCCCCCCCGGAAACTTTTAAAGGAAATTTTAGGGACTGCCTTTGTGTATAACCTGTCTGTCACCTTTGCTTCCCGCTCCCTGCTTTGTTTACTTCACTGTCATGACTTCTTTGGCTAGCATTTCCAGATTCCAACCTGGGGAGGGACTAGTGTTTACCTTTAAACAGGCAAGGGTCAAAGGCACTTCCGTATATCGGTCCATGAAAAAATGGAGTTTTCACTTCTGCCAGTTTGGTGTCGTGGTTAAGTGCGCGGACTCTAATCTGGGAGAACCGGGTTTGATTCCCCACTCCTCCACTTTCACCTGCTGATGTGACCTTGGGTCAGTCACAAGCTCTGGCACAGCTGTGCTTGAGAAAGAGCAGTTTGTGTCAGAGCTCTCTCAGCCCCACCCACCTCACAGGCTGTCTGTTGTGGGGAGGGGAAGGGAAAGGAGTTTGTAAGCCGCTCTGAGACTCCAAGTGAAGGGCGGGGTATGAATCCAATCTCTTCTTCTTCTTCCAGTGGGGGGGGGATCAGAACAGCTGCATGTAGCGTCATCTCCTGCTTGTTACCAATACCTTTAAAGAAACACCCACTCTCCAGGTGGCATCCTGGCAACCCAATCTTTGTGGCACGGCTTTTGTTTCTGCTTATTTTACTCCATGTCATTCACATTCAACAAACAGTTTATATTTTTGTACCAGCTGCCCTGATATACCTGCTTTGGGTGGGAGGGGTGGGGGCAAACATTTCACCTGAAGACTAAAACAGGCTAAAACAAAACTGTATTCATTTATACTTCCTAGGCGACAAAGGAGTGGAGAGGACCTTCTTGTAGGAGAAGACACTTGAGAGACAATTTATTTTCTTCCTGTCCCAGCTCATTCCCAAAGGTCAAGCCTGTACAGCCTGGATCATATCAAAATGAAACACTATTTATTTAAACATTTCTATCCCACTTCCCCCCACAAAAAAGGGATCCAAAAGTGGCTCAGAATTCATTAGGCAGCCTGCCGTCAGCTTAGAAACTTCCCTGTTTTTCTGTGATTCTGAAAACACTTTGAAAGCTCTGAAGGGTTGGATTCTCTGGTTGGAACAGAGTTGCACACAGGGCTTGATTTCTAAAGAGAGAGGAGCCGGGACCAGTGTTCCCTCTAAGCTGAGTTAGTGTGAGCCAACTCACAGTTTTTTAGCCTCCAGCTCACACATTTTTGTCTCCGCTCAGGGAGGAGGGCTCCAGAGCAAACTAACTGATGCAGCAGCCAAATCGCTCGCTCACAGCTTCAATGCCAGGAGCTCACAAAGTTGGATTTTTGCTCACAAGACTCCACAGCTTAAAGGGAACATTGACTCAAGTCCTACATCCTGCCATGGAAGCCTTTTCCCCTTATTGCAGACAGAAAAGAGCCACCTGTTATAATGTGGTGGTATAGGGGAGACCCTCTGCATATGCTCAGAGGTGCAATGCTGCTGTTAGCATCTGTGGATTAAATCCCCCTCCCCCAAATGAAGCAGGTCAGTGACAATGTTCTGTTTGTGTTCTTGAGCACGTTTGTAATTCCAAAAGCTGTGAAGCAAAGATGTTCTGTCCCAGATGTACCGTGTGAAGGCACTTCATAAAAACCCAGCTAATAATTTCAAATGGACATTGTGTACTTTCTGTAGAAGGCTGCTGAAACTGCAGCAGACAAGATAATAAAGCTAAGCGTTTTTAATGAAGAACACAGTTGCCCAGCCGGATATTTGGGCAAACTTATTGAGAGGGCGGTGGCGTCACAGCTAGATATCGGTAAAAGAAAATCCGGAAGATATATGCGTGGTAGGAGATTTTAACTCAGTATTAGATCCCAAGGAAGACAGAAAAAAAATGGTAAAAACTTCAAGGACAGGCACCACACTACCAAAAAGCTTTCTAAAGTTAGCAGAAGAACTGAATATGATAGATATTTGGAGAACAAGGAACCCACAAAAAAGGGACTACACCTACTTTTCTCCTAGACATAAATCGTGGTCCAGATTAGATATGGTCTGGGTAAACGTGGAGATGGCAAAGGACATACTAGATGTGGAAATCTTACCAAATACATATGCAGATCACAATCCCATGTGGTTATCCCTACAAGAAGCATATAAAAATACAAGGTGGAGGCTCAACATTGGACTTTTAAGAGGTAGTAAATTTTTGGGGAAAGTCAAATCAGAAGTGAAGGAATTTTTAAAAATAAATAGAACAAACGAAACAACATTAAACAATGTTTGGGATACATTAAAAGCATACTTGAGAGGCCTGTTTATCACTCAAGATATATGGAAAAGAAAACAGAAAAGAGAGAAATTTAAAAAACTGACAAAAGAGCTTAAAAAAGAGGAGGCCACATTGAAAAAAAGAGGAGACCTGGAAGAGACAAAAATTAAGATAAAATTGATTCAACACCAGGTAAATTTATTATTAACACAAGAAATAGCAAATAAGATAGAATATGTAAAAGCATATTACTTTGAAAATGCAAACAAGCCTACCCGTTGGCTAGCGTATAGGCTTAGAAAAGAGAAAGAAAAAAGGACAATTTCAATGTTGAAAAATGAGAATCAAGAGGTAAAATATAAAAATCAAGAATTAAAAGAGATTGTAGAAAACTTTTACAGAAGACACTATAACCAAGATTCATAAAACAAGATAGAACTTAAAGAATTTATCTTAAAACATAATAGAAATAAATTTACTGAAGAGCAGAAAAAAATCCTAAACGAAACTATTACAACTTGTGAGATAGTGGAAGCGTTCAAAAAACAAAAGAAAAAGAAATCCCCAGGCCCAGATGGGATACCAGCGGAAGTCTACCAAAAATTGGAAGACGAAGTAGCACCCATATTTAAAGACTTGATGCACAATATCATGGATATAGGGAAATTACCGAATTCTTGGAATGAGGCGTTAATAACGCTCATACATAAACCTAGTTCAGAAGAAAATGATATCAAAAACTATAGACCCATTTCTTTGCTGAACGCAGATTATAAAATATTTGCGACAATTTTAGCAAATAGGTTTAAGAAGGTCATACATCAAGACCAATCAGGCTTTCTTCCAAAAAGACAAATAAAGAAAAATTTAAGAACTATTATAGGAACGTATTATCATATATGGTGGCACTGCGAGAAGATTTTGGAAAAAATTTGGAAAAATTATTAAACAACTAATAAAAGAAATCATGGAGATAGAGTTGCTGCTCTTACCAGAAACATACCTGCTTAATATAACAACAGATAGAATTAAGTATAACTATGTTTTATATTATATATTCTCACAGTAGCTAGAATTCTTGTTGCAAAATGCTGGAAAACAGATAGAATACCGTGTAGAGAAGAAATAGTTATGAAGATACTAGAAATAGCAGAAATGGACAAGTTGAATATGATGCTATCAGGAAAAGATGAAACTAAGTTTTAAAAAATGTTTAATGATTATTATGTATTAGACATAGTCTTTTGTTCTTTTGTTCTTTTTTGTATGGAAAACGTGAATAAACTTTAAAAAATGTACATTATAAATTGTTATCTTTTATCATGCTAATTTTTCTGTCTTTTCAGTCTGTTAGATATACATATACTGATATATGTTAAATAATAAAAATATTAAAGTAAACAATTGCCATAATTACATTAGCAGGCAAATGACAATAGCAGGTGAATAACAATAGCAGGTGTGATTAGATTTAGATGAGATATGCAGAGAGGCATGGAGAAATCAGCTTTGGTAATGAGACAGGAAACCTAGGTCTTGATTCAGTCCAGGTGCATGCATTGTCTTGAGCTTCATTATCAGTTGCAATTCAGCAGTCTCTCTTTCTAATCTCCCTTTGAAATTCCCTTGTAAGAGAACTGCTACTTTTAGGTCAGCAACTGAACGTCCTGGAAGGTTAAAATGTTCCCCCACTGGTTTTTGAATGTTGTGGTTCCTAATATCAGACTTGTGTACGTTAATTCTTTGTCAAAGGGACTGGCCTGTTTGTCCAACGTAGAAGGTGAAAGGGCATTGTTGACACGTGATTACATTAGAGGATGAGCAGGAGTAGGAACCTGAGATGGCCTGGCTGATATAGCTGGGTCCACTGAAGGTTTTGCTAGGATCCATGTGAGAGCAAATGTAATAGTATAATAATTTGAAGGTGCCCCTTATTTTCTACTAGCTAAACAGTCCATTTGCTTTGTGTATGTGAGGAGGCTCTGTCTGGACATCAAGCATTCAACATCGACCTCTGTGAGGGGCAGGCAGTATAAGCCCTCTGGATTGGCCAGGTCAGGAATAAATGCCAGGAGCATGGCCTTCTGTGCTTAACTAGTCAATAGACCAGAACTGCTGTACTCTAGCTGCAGGGAGAGAGACTGCGCTGAAGAACACACTTGATCCTTGACTCCAGATGCAGGTTTGCTCTGGATCAACAACTTCCAGAGTGTATCTTTAATGGGCTGAAATAATGGACTAACTCACACCTACCCACCGCATCTCTTTACTGATGAAGACTTCGTGCTCACCAATCACAGAGACAACAAACAAAGCAACGAATCCTGACCAGAGTTGGCCAACAAATGAACAGGACCGCCACAGCGAGCAACAACGGATGTGTCAAACTTCCCAGCATCCTTTGCAGCCAGTCATTATTAGTGGCATTTTTATGCCACTATTCCTTCGAGGAGCTTGTACGTATCTAACCCCTCCTCCATTTCATTTTTACAGCAACCCTGTGAGGTTGGCTATGCTGACAGCAATCCACATCAAAACTTCATGTATGCACACTTTTGCAGACGGACAGAGCTTCCGCAACCTTCAAAGGAACAGAGGGGAAGGCCCTCTCAGCTGGGAAACTGGAATTGGAGTGAATCAGGAGCTCACAACATGTGATCCATAAAATTAGCTCTGCTTCTGTCCTGAGGATTGTCTTATCAATATCATTTTAAGCTGCACAGTGTTTAATGCTGGCTCCCTTTGAATGGCTTGGCCTTGTTTTAAGGTCTTATTCTTAATGTTTTATTGCTTTTAGGTGCAAGCTTGCATGGAGCAGGTAACTGGAGAGGTGGCATCTATATTTTCCAAATAAGCAAATTAACATGTACTTTATGTACGAAGTAAACAAATAAGCAGGCATGGATACATGCATAGGTAAAGGTTTCCCTTGCTCAAAAGCCAGTTGAATCCAACTCTAGGGATGCGGTGCTCATCTCTGTTTCCAAGCCGAAGAGCCAGCGCTGTCTGAAGACATTTCCGTGGTCATGTGGCCGGCATGACTAGACACTGAGGTGCACGGAACGCTGTTACCTCCCCACCGAAGTGGTTCCTATTTATCTACTTGCAATTTCTTGCTTTCAAACTGCTAGGTTGGCAGGAGCTTGGGCCAGAGATGCGGCAACTCGGGTCTCAAACTGCTGAACTACTGACCTTCCAGTCTGCAGTTCAGCGTCTTAACCACTTGAGCCACTGCAGCTCCTGGATATGTACATGTAATTGGGGATAGGTACGTGGAATTGGGGGGGGGGCTAGTTGAACACTTTTAATACTTCCGGATCTTTGTTACCATTGTTATAGAGTCTGATAGCTTTTAATATAGAATCCATTTTATGTTCTTTTCTTTTTGTTGATTCAAATAGCTGGGGGCACCTTCTGAAGAAGCAGCTAAAAAACCCCTGTAAATTAACCAACATGGGGGGGGGGGAATTGACTGAACTGCAGGCTGTGGAAAGTCGGTAGTTCAGCAGTTCGAAACCCGAGGGCCACATGACGGAGTGAGCTCCCGTCTCTAGTTCCAGCTCCTGCCAACCTAGCAGTTCGAAAGCAAGACATTGCAAGTAGATAAATAGGGACCACTTCAGTGGGAAGGTAACAGCGTTCCGTGCGCCTTGGTGTTTAGTCATGCCGGCCACATGACCACGGAAACGTCTTCGGACAGCGCTGGCTCTTCGGCTTTGAAACGGAGATGAGCACTGCAACCCTAGAGTCGGATTCGACTAGCTTTCGAGCAAGGGAACCTTTACCTTTTTATTCACCAAGTACCAGCAGATGCGGTGTGCAGCGTGGCCGGAGCCAAGAAGACAAGGGAGGGGGAGGAGGCAGGATTTCAGACAGGTTTGAATGAAGACCTATTTGGCCACCGGCTGCTAGTCTGGCAGAAGATGCGCTGTCAAGCCCCTTCCCCTGCAGCCCTCCGGAGTTAAATGGTGATGTCGGTACAAAACGCATCATAAAATATTCAGCAGGGTACTTTGCTGCTTTCCTAAGAAGAGCTGTATTTAAAGGAGAGGGAGAAATCA
>NW_015165943.1:12016-34342 GCF_001447785.1 Gekko japonicus
TGGGCCCTTCTAGGGACGAGCAACCGCTTTGTTTTGCATCTTGTACAAATTCTAGGGCCAGCCTTCTGTCTCCAAGCGCCTCCACTCTCTTCTTCTCTAGTAGGATTTCGAATCTCCAGGTGAGACCTGCCTGGAGACCTCCCAGAATGATAACTGATCTATGGACTACAGAGGTCCGTTCTCCAGAGAAAACGGCTGCTTTGGGGGGTGGACTCCGTGGCATGAGGCCCTGCTGAGGTCCCTCGCCTTCCCAAGCCCCACCCTCCCCTGGGTCATAGAATCATAGGATGTTAGAGTTGGAAGGGACCTTGCAGGTCATCTAGTTCAACCCCCTGCACTCTGCAGGAGCATAGCCGAAAGATAGCCCTACAACCAGGGCTATTTTTGGGCAGGAACGCACAGGAACGGAGTTCCGGCTGGCTCCCGAGTTGGCCACGCCCAGCAGGACCTCATTAGCATAACAGGCCACACCCAACAGCAGAAACTCATTAGGATTGGCTACAGTAGGCGTGTGTGGCCTAACATGCAAAGGAGTCCCTGCTACAAAAAAAGGCTCTGGGTTTTGACAACAAACAAGGTAAACAGAATAAGAAGCAAAAGGTGGGTGTGGATGACCACACTTCTGGTAACATGGGGGTGTGGCCTAATATGCTAATGAGTGGTGCAATCAGGGGTGTGGCCTAATATGCTAATTCGTTTCTGCTGCTGGGTGTGGCCTATTATGCAAATGGGTTCCTGCTGGGCTTTTTCTACAAAAGAAGCCCTGCTATTCCATAATCATGGGACTGACATAACACCCACCAAGCAGCCTTTTTTGATTGGTGGGATGGTCGGGGGGGGGGCCCTCTCCCTGTGATGGCCACAGTCACAGATGGCTTTTAAAAAGGGTTAGTCCGATTCATGGAGGACAGGTCTATCAGCAGCGGTTAGCCATGGGAACTAAAGGGAGCTTCCTTATACAGAGGCAGCAAATCTCTGAGCCCTTCAAATACTTGAAGACTGCAATCATGTCCCCTCTTTCCCAGGCTAAACATACTCAACTCTTTCAGCCTTTCCCCATAAGACTTTGATTCCATAAGACATCCTGGACTCTCCTGAGGTATGCAGGAAAAACATGAATAAACCACCAGAAATAACAACAACGATATTTTAATAATAAAATAAATAAACCACCAGAAAAGTAAACCATCAGAAAACCACCAGAAAAGGGGTCCCACCAAATGTATAAATGAATAAACCACCAGATGGTCTGATGAGGATTCAGTATGCTCCAGGAGCCACAGACGGGGTTGCCAACTCTAGCCTGGCAAATTCCTGGAGGTGGGGGGTGGGTGCCTGGGGAATGCGGAGGGGGGGGATGTGATGCCAGAGTCCATAATCTGAGTCCATAATCTGGAGTCCATAATCTGGAGTCCATGTCTCTGCACATCTGTAGACCAGTTGGAATTCTGGAAGAACTCCAGACCCCACCTGGAGAATACTGAGAGTGGCTGAGAGGGTCATTGGAGAGGTGGATTTCCAAATGGTTTATGCCCTTGCTTGTGATTCTTTGTGGCTCCCACAACCTTTTGGGCTCTTTGTCTGCTATGGGGCTCACCTGAAGGTGATGATTCTTGTTGAGCAGGTGTGTGTGTGTGTGTGTTTTTAAATGCCAGTATAACATTTTATGTTTGATGGGCTGAGATGCTACTGAAGCAGGATCTCTGGCCCACTCAGTACACAGACGCCAGGTCAATAAAACAGGCTCTCTCCTAGCTGCACCCCGTGCTGTCTTTCATTTGGTGCATAAACTGCTCAGTGATGAGAAAATCCCACCCTTTGCCAAGGCACTGAAGACCAAAAAAAGAATAGAAGGAACTCCACCTTTCCCTGCCAACTTCAGCTTAGCTGCAGGCAGCCATCCAAGCAGCTCCAAAAGACCTGGAAAAAAACAAAACAACCCCCCCACACACACCTCACAGTAGGACAGTACTTCACAGCAAGTGAGTTAAACGCTGCATACATCCTACACCCAGTTTGCTAGAGAGGCTGTGAGGGTGGGGTGAAAAAAGCCCCTTCTCTACCATAGGAGGAGAGCCAGTGGGGTGTGGTGGTTAAGAGCAGCGGACTCTAATCTGGAGAACTGGGTTTGATTCCCCAGATGAAGCCAGCTAGGTGACCTTGGGTCAGTCACAGCTCTCTCAGCCCCACCTACCTCACAGAGTGTCTGTCGCAGGGACAGGAAGGGAAGTCACGCCTCTTTCTATTGTATTCTATGGCCCCATAGAATATAATGGAAAGATGACTCTAGAGAGAAGGGGTTTAAACTTTAAACCCCTTCACTCTCCGCTTCTCCCCCCCCCCGCAGCCCGCCTTCGCAGGCCGGCTGGGGAAGGGAAGGGGAGGCTTTTGAAGATGCTTCCCCCCCCTTTTTTTTGCTTCCCCTTCTGACATAACTTCCAGTGATGTCAGGGGGCGTGGCATATGCTAATGAGCTATTAGGCTAATAGCCTATTTTTCTACGAAATGACCCCTGCTTCTGTTGATATAGCCCAAAATGGCATTTGCCTTTTTAGCTATGGCATCGCACTGCTGAATCATGCTCAGTGTATGGTCTACTAAGCCTCTGAGATCCTTTCGCACATACTGCTGCCAAGACAAGTCTCCCCCATCCTGTAATTATGCATGTGGTTTTTCCTACCTAAATGCAGAAAAGGTGCATCTGAGAAAAGGGGCATAAGGGGAGATTTGAGGATTCCTTCCCTCCCACCTCCATCCCAAAGCTGTGACAGGAAATCTAAACTATTCCAAACTGTCCAGGACTGTAGTCTCCAATGTGGTACATATGGGCACCACAGCACCCACTGATGTGCTTCCTGGTTCCCACTCGCTTCTCTCGCCAAACATCGCTCTGCTAAAGCTGACAGCCCATCCTCCTCTTCACCAGAGAAAGAGGTCCTTCAGAAGCACTCACAAGGCACTCCTTCGGCGACTGCCGGGAGCACCAGTTTGGGAAACGGCTGCCCCCTCCACTATGGAACCTCCCAACATTCTGTGAGGGGACCTAGCGTCCCAGGACAGATTTTTGTTGTGGCACCCACAGGGCAGCCAGGTCTCCCACTATGGTGGAAGACTCCCCAACAGCAGCCCTAGTTGCAGGGCCATAGCCGGGGGCGGCGGCGTAGCATGTCCTATCGCATCTGCTACAGCCCACCCCAATCTTTCCTTTTTTGTTTAATTTTTAAGTTAAGCAACTTGTTTAAGCCACGCTGCTTCAGACCGCTGCTGCGCTGGCCCAAGGGGCAATCTCCTTCCAATTGTATGACAGTTTGAACATTCCTTGGCATTGCCCTTCTTTGGGATTGGAATGTATATCACTGCCTTGACGTGGCGAGGGGGCTTGCGTGGTTCGATGAGGCTGTGGGCTATGCCGTGGAGGGCCACCCAGGATGGACAGGCCACAGCAGAGAACTCAGACCAAGCGTGATCCCCTGGAGAAGGAAATGGCAACCCACTCCAGTATTTTTGCCCCATGACAGTAAATCTTATCTTCTTGATAGGTTACCTCCAAAGCAGCAAACTACAGACTGTGCTTGCCCACCAGACCATAATCAGAAACCATAACTCAGCCCATGGTTTGTCTCCAACTGGAAGGGAACTACAGTACATTAGAGGAGATGGGCAAGCCTTGTTCACTTTAACACCAACCTGCTTTGGCATGACATCTGAATGGGCTCAGCAGCTTTTCAGAGAGCTGAAGGTAGTTAGAGAGAAGCAATGCTTCACATGGTATGCACAGAGACTTCTTTTGTCCCGCCACCACCTTGTGTCAAAAAGGTGTGGCAGGTTTTTAAGCACCCCCCCATAAAAATTGTAAAAATTGGACAAATGTACATGCCAAGAGCTGTGATCCCCCCCCAAATTGCTGCCAGTTCTCTGCCTCCAACCTTAAATCTCTATATCCTGCTGTTTCTCAATTTTTTTTTTAAAGTAATATATTCTCTCTCTCACTTTAGTCAAGATATTCATATGTCTTCATCCCAGGAGGAAGATGGAAATGATCCAACCCAATAGGCACAAGGCTGAATTCTCTTACTCTGGAATTGTCATCTGGAGTCCTATTCATGATATGAATCTGTTTACAATATTGTACTGCTTATCACTTGGTGCACCTTGTGCAGAAAGCAAGCAGCCTCATAGCAGTAACATTGGGGGGGGGGAAATGGTGGTGCACAAAATGTCATGCATCCCTTCCCTTGGGAGGTTTCGACAGTTACCAGGGGTGACCAGGTTAATCCCGCCCCTGCTGGGGTTGTTGTCTTAGAGGGAGGGGTGGGCTTAACCCCCCCCCCCCCCATAAAACCTGCTTTTCCAGGCAAAAATTGGACAAATTGTAGATGCCAAGAACTGTGATTTCCCCCCCCAAATAGCTGCCAGTTCTCTGACTCCAACCTTAAATCTCTATATCCTGCTGTTTCTCAATTTTTTTTAAAGTAATATATTCTCTCTCTCACTTTAGTCAAGATATTCATATGTCTTCATCCCAGGAGGAAGATGGAAATGATCCAACCCAATAGGCACAAGGCTGAATTCTCTTACTCTGGAATTGTCATCTGGAGTCCTATTCATGATATGAATCTGTTTACAATATTGTACTGCTTATCACTTGGTGCACCTTGTGCAGAAAGCAAGCAGCCTCATAGCAGTAACATTGGGGGGGGGGAAATGGTGGTGCACAAAATGTCATGCATCCCTTCCCTTGGGAGGTTTCGACAGTTACCAGGGGTGACCAGGTTAATCCCGCCCCTGCTGGGGTTGTTGTCTTAGAGGGAGGGGTGGGCACGAACTGGAAAAAACGCAGTTTGGTTCATGGTTTGTGGCATGTCCCGTTTGTGAACCATGGACTGTCACAAACCTTTAGCTGCCTCACGAACTGGTTTGGTTCATGATGAACGAAAAGGAATTCTGCCCCAGATTCTTGAATCTTATACATATGATCCAAACTCTTATTGGAAATCGATACAGAGGAAGGATGAGTCCAGGGGGCTTTGGCTGTTTGCAAAAGGACCGACGTCCTAGGGAGGCTACCGCTGTTGAAGTGTCCATTTGTACGATATCGAAGACTGAGTCTGTGACTGTCGGCAGAGGCTGGATGGTGGGCAGAGCTAGTGTGTGAGTCACACGTTTAGTAAAGTCCCCATAGGGTTTAACGTCCTCTGACGGTGAAAAGGGAGTTCGACCTCAACTTGTTGGTGAGGGGACGCTTCTATCGATGGATGGGGACTCTCCTCATCCAAGTAAGAGCTGGGGGAGCTGTACAGATTTGAAGGTTCGGAGAACGACGTTTGGAGGATCGGCATCGAAGGCCTAAGTTCTGACTGATCTATGGGAGTTTTCTGTGCCAACGGCTGAAGACCTGGACCTTTAGTTATCGGTCTCGATTGGGAAGGTTTAACAAATTCCAGTGCCGGGGAGGGATCATGGTACTGAGAAATTCTGGATGAGGAAGACTGGCGATCCGACTCCATGGGGGGATGAGGGAGCCATGGCATCAATCCCGAAAATGGGTAGGCCATTGGCGCTGATCCCATGTCATGGGCGGAATCGGCGTCGAAGATCGATCTCGCTCATCAGGGATGAACAGAGTGAAGGGACAACATTATGTGTTCTTCAATCTCAGTGCAGGTTCTTGTCATTGGGTGATCGAGGAACCTGAGTCAAGTCCAGCTCCTGGTTGGAGTCAAGGGACTGGATGAGGCATAGCGAAGGTGACCGAAGTCCACCTCGTGGCTGCCATTGGCTTGTTGAATCAAGCGACGCGGCTATGCGAGAGCCTTTCTTGTGCTTCTTAAGCTTGATAAGCCGAACGTCCTTGCCCTCCTTACGTTTTTTGGAAGGAGTATGGGCTTCAGACTGTTGTGCCTGAATCGGGTGTTTCAGCACCGATTTTACAGCATCAATGAAGGTCGATGTTGAAGACATGACAATTGTCGCTTCCGACGCTGGCATCAACATCGATGCATGTCCAGACATCTCCTGAGATGATGGCGCCACTGGAGAGAGTGCGGCTTCCATCAGCGCCACTTGCAGTCTAGCAGCCCTATTTTTCCTGGTTTGCTTGGAGAACTTGGAGCAATGGGCGCAAGAGGCAACTCAGTGCGATTCCCCCCCAGCATAAAAGGCAAAGAAAATGTCCAATGGGGGGGGGGCGGGGGCGGCGATCTTACTGCCGCATTCCAAACACCATTTAAAGAAACTCCACCGCGCGGCTATAGGCCGGGGGAAGGGATGGTAGAAATAAAGTCCAAGAAAACACTATCTAACTGAAAAACTTTCCTAACGAACTAAACTTGAATAAGACGAGGCCAAAGGGCCCAAAAAAATATAGTTTTACCGACCGAAGCGGAGAGAGTCCTACCAGCACGGCGGTCAGAAGAGAACTGGTCGGTCTCGATTGGGAAGGTTTAACAAATTCCAGTGCCGGGGAGGGATCATGGTACTGAGAAATTCTGGACAAGGAAGACTGGCGATCCGACTCCATGGGGGGACGAGGGAGCCATGGCATCAATCCCGAAAATGGGTAGGCTCCGTATAAATATTGCCATTGGCGCTGATCCCATGTCATGGGCGGAATCGGCGTTGGAGATCGATCTTGCTCATCAGGGATGAACGGAGTGAAGGGACAACATTATGTGTCCTTTGATCTCGGTGCAGGTTCTCGACATTGGGTGATCGAGGAACCTGAGTCAAGTCCAGCTCCTGGTTGGAGTCAAGGGACTGGATGGGGCATAGCGAAGGTGACCGAAGTGCACCTCGTGGCTGTCCTTGGCTTGTTGAATCAAGCGAAGCAGCTATGCGAGAGCCTTTCTTGTGCTTCTTAAGCTTGATAAGCTGAATGTCCTTGCCCTCCTTACATTTTTTGGAAGGAGTATGGGCTTTGGACTGTTGTGCCTGGATCTGGTGTTTCAGCACCAATTTTACAGCATCAATGGAGGTCGATGTCGAAGACATGGCGATTGTCGCTTCCGATGCTGGCATCGACATCGATGCATGTCCGGACGTCTCTAGAGACAAGGGCGTCACTGGAGACAGTGTGACTTCCATCAGCGCCACTTGCAGTCTAGCAGCCCGATTTTTCCTCATCTGCTGGGAGAACTTGGAGCAATGGGCGCAAGAGTCTACTCGGTGCGATTTCCCCCAAGCATAAAAGGCAAAGAGAATGTCTGTCTGGGGGGGAGATCTTACTGTTGCACTCCAAGCACCATTTAAAGAAACCCCACCGCGCGGCCATAGGCCGGGGGAAAGGGGTGGTAGAGAAATAAAGTCCAACAAACACTATCTAACTGAAAAAACTTTCCTACCTAACTAAACTTGAATAAAACAAGGTCAAAAGGCCCCAAAAAGTATAGTTTTACCAACCGAGGCGGAGAGAGTCCTACCAACGCGGCGGTCAGAAGAGAACTGGAGGGATTGTCGTGCCCCTCCCTTGGTCGTGTGCAGTGGAGCCCGGCATGTGACCGGGGAGCGGGCGTGAAAATTCCTTTTGCTTTCCATTATACCGATCAGGGTTGGCGCAGGCACACTATATCCCAGAGGTGTGATGCACAGAGACCACGAGAAGATCACTGCATTACAATGGGCCAGTGGTAAACACTCATAAAATCATAGAGTCGGAAGGGACCTTCAGGGTCATTTAGTCCAACCCCCTGCATAACGTAGGAAATTCACAAATACCTCCCCCTACACCCCTAGTGATCCCTGTTCTATGCCCAGAAGATGGGGGAAAACCTCCAGGATCCCCAGCCAAACTGGCCTGGAGAAAAATTGCTTCCTGACCTCAAAGTGGCAATCAGCATTTCCCTGGGTGTGTAAGAGAGGGCCATGAGAACTAAGCTCTGAGGCAACCCTTCCTGCCCTCCCTCTCATAAGATCTCATGCATTTAAATGTGATCAGGGCACACACATTAAGTACCACATGGTGGGCTACATCCTGTATGAATCAGACCTAAAATCCTGCTTTTTAAAATAAAAAGAAGAGAATTATTTGGGCACTAATAGATAGGAACCCAACATTTCTTGGAATGTTTTGTTTGATATTCAAGTCAGCCTGAAACTACTTTTGAAGAGGATTTGCTTGTGATTAATGTGTCTTGGGAATGGCTGAATATATTAACGGTCCAGATCTCATTGTGACTGAATTAAATCTATTTTTCACAGATTGTACTGAATTATTATCTGGACAAGTGTTGATCCATTCACTAGACTAATTTGACATACACAGATCCATTGAGGAAATCAACTTGTAGACTTCATCACATTAGAAAAAACAGCTTTGAGGATCTGGTATCTGTTTTAAAAACCCTACATTTGAAGGCACGTTGGTTCCTGCTGCTGTAGGTAACCACTAGAGTGACTTTTACTGGAAATGACGGCAGGATGAAAAAGCATTTTCATTTTATTGTGGGAGTTGGCAATGCTCAGAGAAATGCAGGCAGTTTCACTTGTTTTTCATCCAAGTCTTCCATAAAGAAATGGAAAACAATATTCTTGAAAAATGTGGCACTAGAACCACAGGAACTGTAAGTGAAGAGGATATTTTTTTTTTAAGAAAAAGAATAGGCATAGTTTCAAACTAGTGAGGCCCAGGGGTCATTTCGTAGAAAATGAGGTGCAGGAGCTCATTAGCATAACTCATTAGAATAACTTATTTGCATATGCCACACACCCTGACTTCACCGGAAGTGTGTCAGAAGGCAACACCCACTGCTCAGGCTCCACTGGACTATTTTGGATTGCTAGCTATGGCGGGGGGGGGGTCCCACACAGATCTGCCTTCACAGAGGAGGGAGAGCTTGTACCTGAATAAAACTTGGTCTTAAAGCTGCCACTGGACTGTTTTGGATTGCTATCTATGGGGGGGGGGCTCTGCAACTTACCTGGCTGCTTCTTGCTCCTCGTGGCCCGGGGCTGCTGGGAGCAGGGGGCGGGGCTTGTTGCATGTGCCTGCCCCCTGGGCTCTTTACTGCTGGAGCTCCACTCCTGTGTGCTCCTGCAGGAAATGACCCCTTGTGAGGCCAAATTTGAATACAATCATATCTTAACTAGCAATGTTTATAGACTAGAAGCCACAAGTGCAATCTAGCCGTGACTATGTCACAATGGTCCTTAGTAAGCAAAGGTGTCATAGCTCCTGTGAATGCCATTGGCTTAGTTGCTGTGATGTCACAGAGATCATGAACAGGGAAGGTATGAGCATCAGCATTTTAAGGCCAATGGGTTCCATATTAATAGTTCACACACAGCCCTCACCAGATGCTCCTCTGTGCTCCCTATCCCAGTTAGGTTGCTTAAAACCTGTGAAGTCAGCCCTAGATTTAGGAGCAACTTATGGTCCAAAACAAAATACCACAGGCAGTACCAGGGGAAGTGGAAAACTACAGACTGGGGCTCTGACAGTCCAAACCAGGTCAAAGAATCTTTAAAAGATGGGTTACTATAGCAGCCCGGATAGTAATTTCCCCACAAAAACAGCTCTCATTATTTTTCACGCTTGCTTGTTCTCTCCAGCTGTACCGAAGACAGCCTCATCTTTACCAATTATTTCCAAGTGTTTCTGTGGCAGCTTATGGTCATTAGCTTTGCAGGAAAGAAATGTAAAGAAAGGACCCTGCAATGGCAAGATGAAAACTACTTTACAGGAAGAGAAAGGGGACGATGTGGTGGGACAGGAGAAGGACAGCAATTCTTCTTCTTCTTCTTCTTCTTTACAGGAAGAGAAAAGGGACGATGTGGTGGGACAGGAGAAGGACAGCAAAGCCAAGGAACTCTGCACATCGCCCCACTCCCAAGAGACTCTTTCGAGGTGTGCTTTGAAAAGAATGTTCTATTTAAAATGCGGGGTGTGGGTTTTTAATTGGGGCAGCGCCGTGCATGTCTAGTGGTTCTCCTGACTCCTTCAGCAAGGTTCCTGAGCGAGAGCGCCAAGCCTCATGCAGAGGAGCCTCTTGAAATATCAAGCGTTCTGGAACACTGACATCAATCACGTTTCTCCTTCCTGAAATGCAGACCGCATGGAAGGATTCCAATGAAGACATCAACACAAGAAACGAATGGGCCACCTTTTCAAAGGCTATGTCAGGGACTCCCGGTGATCCCTTACTATTGCTGTCTTGGCGCTTGGGCATGCATATCCTGACAGTATGTAGCCACTGGTGATTAAATAAAGAAACCTGGATCTGACTGCTGGCCCCTGTCTCGCTGAAGACGGCAGGAAACAGTTCGTTCCTCCAGCCAGGGGTTGCTATTCCTTGTAGTGCCTGGCAGCTGCCTCTTCCAATTTATTAAGGTTCTCCTATATTTTTCCCCCTGCCCTGATCTGGTTGGCCCAGGCTAGCCTGATATCATCAGATCTTGGAAGCTAAGCAGAGCCAGCTCTGATCAGTACTTGGGTGGGAGACCACCACAGAAGTCCAGGATTCACTGCTCAAGATCTAAGCACCATAAAGCTTTTACGGAGGCGGGCAATGGCAAACCACCTCTCTGTGTCTCTTGCCCTGAAAACCCTATGGGATTGCCATAAGGCAGTTTATTTATTTATTTATTTATACATTCAGCTTATATACCGCCCTGACCCCGAAGGGTCTCTGGGCGGTTTACATACAAGTCTAAGACTACTTTCCCCCTAACTACGGCCACATCGTACAGGGGCGGGGCTGCCTACCGGCACCCAGGTGGTGGGGCTTTGCTGTTCTGGGTCGGATCCTCCTCCTTCTTCCGGTGGTCTTCGGGGTTGGTGCTTTCGTTCTGGTGGCCAGGGGTAGATTTCCCATTTTTGGTGGCTTTCTTTCTTCGGCGGGCCCATCTGGTGCACGGTTCGCGTCAGCACGGCTCCGGCTAATGTCCATTTGGCTCCGCCGCGCCTGCGCCTCCACGTCACCACGCCTTCTGTCTCTGCCTCTGCCATCATCCGTTCCACTGCTCATTGTTACACTTGCTGGCCACCAGGGCTCGCCCCCTTGTGCGCCCCCGGGGCCCGCCCCGCCGATCTTGCCGCCGCTGCTCATCGCTGCTCGTCATTCTGCCGCCGCCAATGCTCCCACCACACCTTGCAATGGAGGAGGGTGCCCCCTGCCACCTAGGGCAGGTACCCATTTATCTACTCACTGTTGTTACGTGTTTTCGAACCGCTGGGTGGGTGGGAGCTGGGACTAGGGCCGGGAGCTCACCCCGGCCGCGGTGGGTCTCAAACAGCCATAGTGGCTGTTCATTGTTATTACAGCAGGCCCTCAGTTGGAACTTGACAGTCCTTTTTACTGTCAAGCTTCAGTTTCGTTTCTTTGCAATTCACTTCACTGACCTAGGGGCCGGATGAGGATGTACGCATGAGATGTGAGGTGTTGCTTGTCTTACCTATAACTGGGGGGGTTACACGCTTTTTCTCAGTCCTGACACAGAGCATGTTTTCAAAAGTGGGCATATCTCAATGAACTACCACTGCTTAAGTGTGTTGTGGAGAGTGTTTTAACTGGAAGACCTGATAGAGTGTCAGAACTCCTGCATTGCTCTTCACCCGACACCCCAATCCTATACGACATGGGGAACGGAGATAAAGATGGCAGGGCAAGCATGAGTACTGGGGCCGAACCTGAGAATCCCGTGCTTGACCCCAACAAGAAGGGAGATAATAAGGCTATGGGTGCTAAGCCAAAGAAGCACGTCCTCTTCAAAAAAAACCCAAACATCAGGACAGCCCTGATCATTGGGAAGACCCACCGTGATTAGCCAGCACACTTGGTTTCCATGGGGTCCATTGGTGATTGGATTGGGAAGGATGGAGAGTCTCCCGTACCTTCCATGATGACCCAGACCTGGGCAAGCTGATGTAAGAGTTTGAAGACGAGTCAGGAGGTGACAGGGGCCAGCCGGGCCTGTGGTCAGAGGTGAAACAGCTGAAAGAAGGACTACAGTTCCTAATCAAAAACCTCCCCAGAGTGGTGAAGGAACTTATGGTTAAAGACGACTCCAAAGAGTCCGGCGAAGAGGCCGCAGCTGAGGAGCTGGAACAAGCCCCTCCCACCTGGAGAGGGGGTGACCCCAAGTGTGATCGCTCTTGGGATGCCTTAGAAGCCCCCTTCAATGTCAGCCTGAGGAAGCTGGCTTTCTTCGCCATCCAAGTGCGGAAGATGCTCCGGGAGTGGGGCCACACCTTTGCCTCCAATGAGCAGCGGGTCAACTACATGGGGTTGAGACTCTGTGACCGAGCTGTGGACTGGTTCGTGGGGCTTTACAATGTTGCCACCCCAGAGCTGCGGGATGTGGATGCTCTCATGCAAGCCTTGCGCCACCAGTTCGAAGACCTGCTTGAGCTAAAGAAGGCCCGCACACGCCTCCGGGGCCTACACCAGGGAACTTGGTCAGTCCAAGAATACTCTGATGAGTTCAAAGCCACCGCTGCTAAGCTGCAGAGGTGGCCAGGCTGAACACCGTTATACTGGAGAAGGCTCTGGCCAAAGATAACCCCCTAACATGGGGGGTTGGATCCAGGTGGCTTGTGAGGTTGAGAACCAGCACAACCTAGTGAAGCTTTATCAGTACCGAGTGCCTGGTTGATGCGCAGGGAGTCAAAGGCAAATTGGGACAGAGAGCTGCTGCCCGGTGGGGATCCGGAGCACCATTTGTGGAAGGGGCTGTGTCTCCAGTGTGGGAAGGCTGGCCATTTCGCAGCAGAGTGCACAAGACCCTGAAGTGAAGAAAGGGAGCACAGAGAAGAGTACAAGGAGAAAAAGCCAAAGTCGTCAGGAAGAAGGTCAAAATCCCCCAAGGCTCTAAAGGCTGCGGAGTTCGAGACTATGGAGAGCTCTTCCTCCAGTGATTCCGAGATGCCTCAGGGGGTGGGGAAAGGCCGGGACCTGTTGTGAAGGGTGCCAACCAAAAGGTCTGAAAGTTCCCAGCACGAGAACTGGTGAGATCCTCTTCCTCCCTTTTCTTTGTGACTGTCACTGTACTCAGCCTCGAGGAGGGGACCCATATCTGAGTACGGGCCCTTATAGACTCTGGGTGTACTGGAGACCTGATAAGTCCCACCTTAGTTATGGGGTTGGGGGCCAAAGTACATAAATTAAAGGAACCGGTAGTATGATGCAAACATGTCAGTACCGCACAGTCCAATTGCAGGTGGGGGTGTCCGAACATTGAGATCCTTTATAGAGCACCCATCAGCGCAATTCCCAGTGGTACTAGGCAGTCCGTGTTGCAAGCCCATGACCCCTACGTGCAGTGGAGTGTGGGGACTCTCACTTTTTTAGACCCCAGATGTAAGGAACACTTGTGGCAGCCAGAATGGGGGGAGGAACCTTAGCCTGCACCCGAACGTGTCTGTTTAGCAAAGGAGGAACTGAATGACATTCCCCCAGAGTATAGAGACTTGGCTTGGGTGTTTGAGGAAGAGGAGGCGGATGAGTTACCTCCCCACCATAAGACTGATTGTGCAATCGAAATACTGCTGGGTCATAAGTTACCTAAAGGGAAATTGTATGCTATGAGTCCCGCGAAGAAGGAGGAACTGCGGAGGTTCATAGACAAGTACCTGGATCGACAGTTCATTAGACTCACTACCTTCCCTTTTGCTGTGCCAGTGTTGAAGGACGGGGGTTAAGGTTATGTACTGATTATGGGGGCTTCAACGCAGTTTCTGTGTCAAATGCCTACCCCCTCCCTCTCATCAAGGATTTATTGGTGGGGGCTTCTCGGGGAAAAGATATCTACTAAACTGGATTTGCGAGATGCCTACTTTCAAGTGCGCATAAGGGAAGGGGATGAACACAAGACTGCTTTTAACACCCCGCTGGGGCAGTTCGAATACCTGGTTATGCCATTTGGACTGACGGGGTCCCCAGGGGTGTTCATGAACCTCATCAATGAAGTTTTGCACAAGTACTTGTTTAAAGGGGTGGTTGTTTATCTAGATGACGTGTTGATATATTCACAAGATAAGGAATCACATGTGAAGCTGGTGAGAGAAGTTCTAGAAGCACCTTTACGCCAAACTGTCCAAGTGTGAATTTCACAAAGAGGAGATGGACTTTCTGGGGTACCGCAACACAAGGGAGGGACTGGGGATGGATCCCAAGAAAATTCAAGATGTGGTGGGGTGGGAACCCCCACGCACAAGGAGACAATTACAATCCTTCCTCGGATTTGCGAATTTCTACTGCCCTTTCATCCTGAATTTTGCCCAGGTTACTCTCCCAATGACTGATTTGTTAAAAACAAAATGGAAAGCCCTGGAGAGTAAAAAGGGCAGCTGTAAATTAGAGTGGTCCCCAGAGTGCCAACAAGCCTTTGATAGATTGAAAGCACTGTTCACTTACGAGCCCATTCTCCACCATCCTGATGAAACAAAACCATTTATTGTCCAGGTGAATGCTTCGGATGTGGCAATGGGGGGGGCAATACTGCAGAGGGGCACAGATGAAAAGTCACAGTAAAGTGATTGTGGAAGTTGAATTGCCAAACAATTTGCATCACGTGCATCCTGTATTTCATTTTAGTTTACTGAAGATCTTGGACCCTCGCCCTGGACTCATCGTAGTCCTGCTCCTCCTCTGCTAATGATCAACGGGGAACCCCACCAGGAGGTGGAGGCTGTCCTGGACTCTAAGTTGAAAAGGGGCCACTTGTTTTACCTGATTAAATGGAGGGACTTTGGGCCAGAGCACAATGAATGGGTTGAGAGCACAAATGTCAAGGCCTCAGCCCTTAATCGTGCTTTCCATAAACGTAATCCTCAGAAGCCAGGGGTGGTGGTGGTGAGAGGGCTTGGGGGGGGCAGAATGTCAAGTTTCAGTTTTGTTTCTTTGCAATTCACTTCACTGCTTGCCATAATATTGGGGGGAAGGAATTCCTGAGGGGAGTGCGTGGGGAGTTTGGAGTGAAAGCTTGTAGAAGCCATACCCATTTCTTTAAGCTGTGGCCGAGTGCCAGTTCCCAAGGGAGCTGACCTTGGAGTCTCTTCTGCCAGGCTAGGATGTAGATAGGGCGCCATATATCTGTCAGGGTTGCCATAGTGACCTAGGGGCTGGAGGATGACGTATGCATGAGATGTGGGGTGTTGTTTGTCTTACCTATAACTGGGGATTTTTCACGCTTTTTCTCAGTTCTGACAGAGCATGTTTCCAAAAGTAAGCATATCTCAATAAACTATCACTGCTTAAGTGTGTTGTGGAGAGTGTTTTAACTTGGAGACCTGACATTTACCACCATATTTCTTTTCTAGCTGAAGCTGAAGCTGAAGCTAAATATGGCAGTGGGATCCACATGCATTTATTCACATTGATATCCAGTTAATGTGTAGCCGTATTCTCCAATTTACTTTAATTTTTAACAATACCAGTTCCGAACAATGTGTAGAAAAATCAGTGCTAAGAAGCGGTGCATATCCAGCAATTGTCATGACTTTATTTATAACTATATTCCAGCATATAAAGGAAGTGATGAGTTTTAGAAAATCTCCTTTCAGCGTTGAAGATAATAGGGATTTTAGATGGTTACAGGAAATCCAATTTCATTTATCATCTGAAATCCACAGATGCTTTCTCCCCATCTTCTAAAAAAACCCAATACCCTCAATGACATTCAACTGGAAGGGCTAATAATCTGACTTGATATGTAAGGCAGTTGCATGCACTCGGCTATTTATTTCCAGTGCAATCCTACGATGCTGTCTGCTTTAGGACTGCGCTGTGGGTCGGATAAAGCGGAGTGGTCCAGAATGAGGGCCCTCTGGCACGTTTGGAAAAGGAGCTTCCCCCCCCCCAATCAGCTCCTGCACATACTGTGGTGGACCCCAACCCTGCCCCACTATTTGTTGTCAAAACCCAGGGCTTTTTTTGTAGCAGGAGCTCCTTTGCATGTTAGGCCACACACCCCTAATGTAGCCAGTCCTAATGAGTTTCTGCTGTTGGGTGTGGCCTATTATGCTAATGAGTTCCTGCTGGGCGTGGCCAACTCGGGAGCCAGCCGGAACTCCGTTCCTGTGCGTTCCTGCCCAAAAATAGCCCTGGGCACAGGTCCTTGTAGAAGAGGAGATGGCAGCAGACCCCCGACATCTCACCGATGAAGCAGGGCCGAGCTCACAAAATACTGTGCCATAATAGTCATACATCTCTAAGGAACCACAAAACTCTTCTTATTTTGGCAGCTACAGAAGAATGGCAGAATTTGTACATGCGGCAAGAGGTCCACAATCAGAGTGAGTAATGGGATTTTTCACCCTTCAGTGCAGCTGCAAGGGGGACTTCACGTTGGATCAGAGCGACAGGGCTGGGCGAAAAGCTTTCTAACTCGTTCTCTTCGTATTACTGTCATGATTTAAATCCCTCCCCCCCCAATCTCCACCTACTCTGGGGAAAATGACACAGAACAGATGTCAGGGAAAGGAGAGGAGGGAATCTGAGTAAATGCTGTGGTGAGAAAAGTTCCATTTATTTAGTTATACGCTGCTTTTGGGGGAGGGGAAGCCACATGGCCCGATCTCATCGGATCTCGGAAGCTAAGCAGGGTCCGTACTTGGAAGGGAGACCACCAAGGAAGACTCTGCAGCCCTGACCTCAATACCCCAGTGTTAGCTATGCTGCCATGGGGGTGGGGGGGGTTCATTCTGTGTCTTGGTCATTGCTATTGCATTCCTATCTCTGCTGTTCTGCCTGTGCCGCAACGCTTACCTCTACAGATGTGCAGGAGGATGTTTTGTTGGAGGATGTATTGTCTGGAAGTCTCCTATGTACCGTGAGAGACTACTGCATCCCAGCTTTCGCCACCTAACGGTTTCCTAGCTGGTCCTGCACGTGGGAGGGTAGCTAATTGGCCCATGCCATGGGGGGGTGCATACGAATGCCCTATATCCTTATTATGCTCAATGGGTTGCCGCCATTCTTAACAGTGACTGTGTTACTGCATCTATAAAGGTAAAAGTTCCCTTGCTCAAAAGCCAGTCGAGTCCGACGCTAGGGTTGCGGTGCTCATCTCCGTTTCAAAGCCGAAGAGCCAGCGCTGTCCGAAGACGTTTCCGTTGTCATGTCGCCGGCATGACTAAACACCAAGGCGCACGGAACGCTGTTCCCTTCCCACCGATGTGGTCCCTATTTATCTACTTGCGATGTCTTGCTTTCGAACTGCTAGGTTGGCAGGAGCTGGAACTAGAGATGGGAGCTCACTCCGTCATGCGGCACACCCGGGTCTCGAACTGCTGAAACGACCGACCTCCCACAGCCTGCATCTATAGCTTTGCAATAAAAGTATAACCGTTCCCAAATGCGTGTACTTCGTTGTAAGCTGTGAGTTCTGACACCCAGGCAAGTCCGATGTCATCAGATCTCAGAAGCCATGTAGGGCCGGCCCTGACTAGTACTTGGATGGGAGACCACCAAGGAATATCAGGGCCAGGATGCAGAGGCAGGCAATGGCAAGCCACCTCTGAACATCCCTTGCCTTCAAGCCCCACTAGGGGTCGCTAGACGTTAGCTTGACTTGATGGCACTTGAAAGCCCCTTGCTGGGGGCACCGTACGTCAGTTGCCCCTTGAGGTCACATACATATGTACCTTGCTTTTCTCCCCAATGGGGAGCCAAAACAAATTACAATCTCATTTCCCCCCTCCTTCATTTTATCCCCACAACAAGCCTTTGAGGTAGGTTAGGCAGAGAGAGACAGAGTGCCAACCTAGCAGTTCGAAAGCAAGAAATTGCAAGTAGATAAATAGGTACCACTTCGGTGGGAAGGGAACAGCATTCCATGCGCCTTGGTGTTTAGTCATGCCGGCCACATGACCACGGAAACGTCTCTGGACAGCGCTGGCTCTTCGGCTTGGAAACGGAGATGAGCACCGCAACCCTAGAGTCGGATTCAACTGGCTTTCGAGCAAGGGAACCTTTACCTTTACCTTTAGGCAGAGAGAGACAGAGGGCGATTTCGCATGGGACTTTGGACCAAGGTCGCCCGGCGAGCTTCCATGGCAGAACAAGGATTCAGACCTGAGTGTTCCAACTTCTAGTCCACCACTCCAACCACTGCACATGCTGGCCCTTGCAGGTGTCAAAATGATCTTTTCAGTACCACTTTTGACGCTCTCTGTTGCATCTGGTCTCTCCGTGGGCAGTTGCTCCGGAGAAAGCAAGCCAAAGGCACAGCTCACAAGTTTCCAGCCACTGGCCACACAAGTCTGCCATGGAAAGGACAAGAGACGTCCTTTCTGCAGTTTGCTTCTTCTCCAGGCACCTGGTCTCCTCCTCACCACCTTTCCAGCACAACCAAAGCCCACAGTCCCTCACAGAGAAAGCGAATCAGCCTCCAGACTGATCCCTCTCCAGAGAATCCTGCCTGGTCCCCTGGCATTTTTGGCTGAAACAGCACAGAATGAAATTGTTATCAGCAAATGGGGCTGGAAAGGCAGGAAAGGGATAAGGGGAAACTTGGACTGTGATCTGTACCATTACTGCAGAGCCCGCTCTTTCAACACTATTTGGTCATGAGGACACCAGCTTTAATGCACTGGATCAATCAAGTCATGCACTGAACTCAGAACTGCAGAGTGGAATTGATCCCATCCAGGGGTCATTTCGTAGAAAAAGAGGTGCAGGAGCTCATTAGCATAAGCCATTAGCATAACTTATTTGCATATGCCACACCCCCTGACATCACCAGAAGTGTGTCAGAAGGCAACACCCACCGCTCAGGCTCCACTGGACTGTTTTGGATTGCTAGCTATTGGGGGGGGGGGGAACGTGCAGATCTTTCTTCACAGAGGAGGGAGAGCTTGTACCTGAATAAAACTTGGTCTTAAAGGTGCCACTGGACTGTTTTGGGCCGGTGGGCAGGAAGGGCTCTGCAACTGACCTGGCTGCTTCTTGCTTTGACTGAGGGCTGGTGGGAGCAGGGGGCGGGGCTTGTTGCATGTGCCCGCCCCCTGGGCTCTTTACTGCCAGAGCGCCGCTCCTGTGCGCTCCTGCAGGAAATGACCTCTGATCCCACCAATTTTGAATTGATGGGGGGGAAACTGTACTGGGGCGTAGGCAGCAGAGACAAGAGCCCTCTGCCTCCTCCCCATCAGTTTGGTGTAGTGGTTAAGAGTAGCAGACTCTAATCTGGAGAACTGGGTTCGATTCCCTGCTCCTCCATATGAAGCCAGCTGGGTGTCAGGTAGCCGAGGTGTCGTCGTCGTCGGGACCGGCTGGCCAGGAGGCGTCTGAGGGGCCGGAAGGGGGGGGATTGTCAGGGCCCCCCACTGAGCAGCGAGTTGAGTCTGCACCACCTGGGCCACTATCCCCGGTAAGGTCTGGAGCAATTGCCCCATGTCCCGCATCATGGTGCGGCAGTCCAGTTCCAGGCTATCGAGCCTCTCATCCACGTCCCTTCCCCGGCTTAGTGAAAACCTCGCCGGGAACATGATGGGTCTGCTTGGGGTCATCCCGAAGCTCCCCGAGCTCAGCCGGGGGTCATACAAACTGCCTCAACTCCTACTCCCCAGCATCGACCAGGTAGTCTGCGTGGAGTCCCCCAGATGTCGGCCCCAATCCCGCTCCTTGCAGCGGTAGGTTACTCCCTTCCCAAAATGCATGGGAATGAATGACACCACCAGCCGAGGGGTAGCTCCTCCATCAGTTGCACAGGGGCTCCAGGGCTCGCAGTCGTCAGCGGGGCCACCGTTGTTGGCACTCACGTTCCCGTAGTCATCGTGGGGAGGCCAGGCACTGTCATTGTAGGTACCGTCGTTATAGGCACCGTGGTGGGTACCGTGGTAGGCACCCCAGGGCCACTGGATCTGCTCATCTCAATTGGGAGAGATTTGGGCTGATGGACAAAAAGGGATCCCTAACAATTCTGTCAGGATCAACAGCAAGCAAGTCCCAACACACTCTTCAGGAAAAGTTATGCTTTATTGGAATACTGGTCTGTTGCCAAGTGCTACAGGTACATTGTTAGGAATAACGATTAGTGCAAGGGACTCGCTACATATACTCTGATGCTTCAACTAGCTGAGCAAATGAACTTCAAGCACTCACGCGGGAATTCTCCCGGCGGGACATTACATTGTAAACGGGAGACTCTCCCCACCCCCTGAGAGCAGAAATATTCACACCGATAGTGGAACTCAAGCCCTCCCTTCTCATCAAGGTTACGCTGATAGCGCTGTCTGGCTGAGCCAGTTCTCACGGAGGAGAGCGAGCCTCCCTTAAGTTACCCATGGCAGCAAAGCAAAGCAAGCATGCGCGCATGCGCAAGGGTAGGAGATGAAGGTAAACAAAGAAAGCATGGCAGCTAGCTGACACTGGGTGGCCTCGGGTCAGTCACAGCTCTCCCAGAGCTCTCAGTCCCACCTACCTCACAGGGTGTCTGTTGTGGGGAGAGGAAGGGAAGGGGATTGTAAGCCTTTCAGAGACTCCTTCGGGTAGTGAAGGCTGGGGTATAAAACCAATTCTTCTTCTCCTCTTCCTCCTCCCTCCCTCTCCTTCTTTCCCCCGTAGGGCTGGCTCAAATTATATCATGCCCAAGAGGGAAATGAATGTTGCTTCCCCAGGTTTTTTTTTTGCATGTGGGGAGGACAGCTCTCTTTCTGCCACAAGGGTTTTCCTGACCTCTCTAGACTTGTGTCATGACCCCAGTGGGTTGCCACCTTCTGCTGCCACCACCTTGGACTTAGGTCCCTTGAGAAGGCCCAGGGTACCTTCCCAAGCCCCTTCAAATTGCCCCTTTGTAGCCGAGAAACGTAAGCGTGATGACCAGGCAGAGAAACAATTAAACAAAAGGGTTTATTATTACAGTACTGGGCAGGGGAAAAACAAGACAAAACAAGGGACTTTAAAATATATAACAGTGCTGAAAGGCCAAAAGAAACACAAAGCGAACGCAGCTACCTATTATTACTCCTTAACTGTTACTACTCAAGCCCTACAGCTCTCTTATGCCAGACGTCTGCCTGTACTCACTGTTCCCAGTGGGGGATCTTTCTCCCAGACCAGTCTCCTCAGCTTAGCTCTGTGAGAGGCAAAAAACTGCAGAGAGGAAAAGAACACAGTTTAACTGACCAACAAGTATATAAACAATCTCCTCAGAGAATTCCTCGACCCCCATTGGTTACCGCTGGCGCAAAGTCTTGTGGGGATTGTAGGCTGTCTGCTTCCCGCTCCCAGGCAGGTCTCTTAGGCCTCACTAGGCCCCATCCTGCACAGATCTCCAGAGGCCTACACAGATCATGACAACTTTATAAAACAAGACAAAAGTACACTTTCACAGAGCATGAGACCTTTCCAGGGCGACACACTCCTTTTAAAATTATGGAGAAAGCAAGAGAGTACCAGAAAAACATCTACTTCTGCTTCACTGACTATGCTAAAGCCTTTGACTGTGTGGATCACAACAAAATATGGCAGGTCCTTAAAGAGATGGGAGTACCAGACCACCTCACATGTCTCTTGAGAAACCTGTATAAGGGCCAAGAAGCGACAGTTAGAACCGGATATGGAACAACTGATTGGTTCAGCATAGGAAAAGGAGTACGACAAGGATGTATATTGTCGCCTTGCTTATTTAATATATATGCAGAGTACATCATGCGAAATGCTGGCCTGGATGAATCACAAGCAGGAATTAAGATTGCTGGGGGGAAAATCAACAACCTCAGATATGCAGACGATACCACTCTAATGGCAGAAAGCGAAGAGGACCTTAAGAGCCTCTTGTTCAGGGTAAAAGAGGAGAGCTCAAAAGTGGGCTTGAAGCTCAACATCAAAAAAACTAAGGTCATGGCATCTGGCCCCATCACTCCTTGGCAAATAGAAGGGGAAGTCGTGGAAGTAGTGACAGACTTCACGTTCCAGGGATCCCAGATCACCGCCCAGATCACCGCAGACTGTGACTGCAGCCATGAAATTAAAAGACGCCTGCTCCTTGGGAGGAAAGCGATGGCGAACCTAAACAGCATGATAAAAAGTAGAGACATCACCCTGCCAACAAAAGTCCGCATGGTCAAAGCAATGGTATTCCCAGTAGTCATGTATGGCTGCGAGAGCTGGACTATAAGGAAGGCCGAGCGCCAAAGAATAGATTCTTTTGAACTATGGTGCTGGAGAAGACTCTTGAGAGTCCCTTGGACTGCAAGAAGAACAAATCAGTCAATCCTCAAAGAAATCAACCCTGACTGTTCCCTGGAAGGCCAGATAATGAAAATGAAGCTCAAATACTTTGGCCACCAAATGAGAAGGGAGCACTCACTGGAAAAGACCCTGATGCTGGGAAAGATTGAAGGTCAAAGAAGACGGGGACGGCAAAGGATGAGATGGTTAGACAGTGTCA
>NW_015165943.1:35478-43407 GCF_001447785.1 Gekko japonicus
AGAGAGAGAGAGAGAGAGAGAGAGAGAGAATGAATGAGAATAAAACCAGCACTGTAATGGCAATTGCCACTGAAATTTTATTCTAATCTGCTCGGCCAAGGAGATCTCCAGTGGCCCCTTGTGGCCCCACCCACTTTCTAAAAATGTCTGGCAGACCCTGGGGGAGGTGTGGGCAGGTGTCACGGCACCCAAGGGCACCACGCTGTGGACCTGTGCGTTAGAGTGCTGCTGCCAGTCCAGTAGGTGGAACAAGGCAAGCTGGGCCTGTGGTCTGACTCATGTTGAGCCTCTGATGCATGCAGAACTTTCCGTAACCCAGAGAACAAAGTTTAAATCAGCTCTATTCCAAGCCGGATCCTTTTTTTTGAAACCTAGCCTGTTTTTAGTGATTCAGCCACACATTTCTGCCTCTCTGTGAACATTTGGCAGTGTTCTTTGACAAGGTCTCGTTGTGGCTTGAAGCAGGACATGGGAGACAGATGCTCAGTTTAACAAGCTGTACCGCAGAGCGCAAAGAGCTCCTCCTAATTATATCTGCCACTTAACCTCTTCTCCACCTAGTATTTTTTTGTGCTCCTGAGACTTTGAAAGAACAGAGGGAGCCACCTCTAACAGAAGAGCAACCTCTCCCTCCCTCCCCCTCTTTTTTTGATACACTGTTTTCAACTCATTTTGCAATTAGCACGAAGAATAGAAGCGCTAATCATCTACAATCATTTACAAGGAGGAAAAACAGAAGCCGTTCATCTCAGTGTCGAACCCGACCGTGGTGAAATTACCTTCGCAATGGCTGAGTGAGCTCAGAGCTCTGAACGGGGAATTGGAGAACGACTCCCTTCCCCCCCACCCCTTTGTGTTGTATCCGAAGAGGAATTAGGCTGGCCACGATCCAACACAATCAAGTACAAGCGCTGGCTGGCATCGATGGGCTTTAGAGCGCGCTCCTCTTTGTGGGATAGCGACAGTTGTCAAGCAAAGAGGTGGTCATTTTCTGTGGATCTGGCAGGAGCGCTTCACTCGTATTCCTCAGGGCGGCTGGCAGTGATCGATCAGGATCACCATCTCCAGGCTGGGGGATTCCTGGAGATCTCCAGGCGGCATCTGGGGAGGATGGCGTCTGGGAGGGGGAGGGAGCTCAGAAGGAACGTGACGTCACGGGGTTCATCCTCCGAAGTTGCCCTTTTCTCCCAGAGAACTGATTTCTGTTCCCTGGAGATGAGTTCTAATTCTGGTAGAGCTCCAAGTCCCTCTTGAGGTTCACAGTCCTATGTTTGAGGGTCAGTGTTAAGTCGCTCACTTAACAAAGCAGTCAGAGAGTGATTCAGCAAGAACACAACTTTATTCTTCAGAACGCACACAACTCTAACACGGATCAACATCTGATAGCCAGAACAGCTTTAACATTGCAGCTGTCCTGCTTTTAAACATTCCCGGCTAATATAGCCACGCCCACTGTACACATAACAACCAATGCGGTTGAAGTCATAAGGACCAATCACAGATGCTCCCGCTCAGGGAGCTTGCTGTAAGATGATTGGCTAAGTGCTTCCTGGGCTAGCAATACGATTGGGTGTATTTGCATCCTAGCCCAGGACGAAGCTTAACATAGCTTTTCAATGGGGAGGTTCACAATAACACATGTATTCCGTTGGCATCACATAGAATACATTACAGTCAGAAAGTCCTATCACTTCATTTCAGAGCAGCATTTTTTAATTCCAAATTTCATTGCAATATCTAGCACATTTTTATCCCATCCTTCTCCCAAGGAGCTCTCTCTTTCTCTCTCCATTTCATCCTCACAACAACCAGTGAGGTAGGTTAGGATGAGAGTGACTGGCTCAAGATCACCCAGCGAGCTTCAAGGCAAAACTGGGGATTGGGACCTGGGTGTCTCAGACCCTGGTCTGACACACTAGCCACCACACCACACCGGCTCAAAACATTCACCCATGTACCCCCCCATTTCACATTGCTGAATGTGCCACTCCAGTTGCAGATGAAGAAGAGTCGGATTTATACCCCCGGCCTTCAATCGGAGTCTCAGAGCGGCCTACAGTCTCCTTCCCTGCCTCTCCCCACAACAGACACCCTTGTGAGGTAGGTAAGGCTGAGAGAGCTCTGAGGGAACTGCTTTTGAGAGAACAGCTCTGAGAGAACTGTGACTGACCCAAGGTCACCCAGCAGCTGCATGTGGAGGAGTGGGGAATCAAACCCGGTTTTACAGATTAGAGTTCACCGCTCTTAACCACTACAGCACTGTGCAGCAGCTTATTACCAATTGTTTCAAAAGCCAAGAGGGTTTCTGCTCTTTTACTTAGAGGTACATCAGACAAACATAACTGTCCTACAATATATTACCGAGAGTTCAAAATGTACCTCCTCAGATACAGATTGTGCAGAGGCCTAGAATTTAGGGACATGCACTAGAAACAAAATGCTTTCTGGAGATACAAAATTTTTGGACACTGTTGAGAGGGAAGGGAACTTCAAAGAACTCCAAAGAATCAGCAAATCATGCCAACAAAAGACAGAAGAAAAAGGGATAAAACAGGGACAGTTATTTAACCGGGGGAGTAACCAGAAGAAAGGGACTCTGATAAAATAGGATGTTTGCCCACCTACTGGTCTGATGAAGGCCAATAACAATGAGCACTTGGCGCCAAGACAAAACAACTTGGAAGTCAGCCAGTGAAGGAGACAGAACTGGTGTATCTAGCTGTGGAAATCCAAAGATATGTCTTTTTCTACAACAAGACCCCTGCTGTAACCAAATGAGTTCTATGTTTCCGATTGTTCCTCCTGCCAAAAAAACTGATGCTGTTGCAAATGTTACTGCATCCACCTAATCCTATATTCATACACAGGTTTGTACAGACCACTAAGATTAATTTTTAGTTTGGCTCCCAATGAAGTTTCCACAGAGACCGATCCAGCTCCGTCAGCCATTGCTGAGTTTGGTCTTAGTTGGGTTTTCTGGACTTCCAGACCACATTGTTACTTGGTAGGAATAAAATCCATCTAGTTTTTTTTCATATAAACTTTTTGCCACATGGTACTAGTGGTTAAGACGCTGAACTGCAGGCTGTGGACGGTCAGTAGTTCAGCAGTTCGAGACCCGGGTACTGCATGACGGAGTGAGCTCCCGTCTCTAGTTCCAGCTCCTGCCAACCTAGCAGTTCGAAAGCAAGAAATCGCAAGTAGATAAATAGGGACCACTTCGTTGGGAAGGTAACAGCGTTCCGTGCACCTTGGTGTTTAGTCATGCCGGCCACATGACCACGGAAACGTCTTCGGACAGCGCTGGCTCTTCGGCTTTGAAACGGAGATGAGCACCGCAACCCTAGAGTTGGACTCGAATGGCTTTCGAGCAAGGCAAGGGAAACCTTTACCTTTACTACAATTGTTCCTGACAATCTTATGTGTTAGGTTCTTATATGATATAAACATGTGAAAGTTTGGATTTTCTGCCTTACTTCAGTACTTAATTCCATTGTCTCTGCTCAGTTTTGCCTTTGGGGTATTTCAGAAATTGCATCTGGAACATCCCGCTGTTTCACTACACCACAGCAGGCCTGGAGGAACCCCAGGCATCGTACTCCCCAGATGTCTAAATATGCTGGCTCCCACAAAGTAGGAAATATTTTCCTTTCCTTTTTTCCCAGCATTGTATAGGGTTGGCGTCCCCCTCCCCACCCAAAATATGACACTGGTTTCTGAAAACCTATTTCTGGCATCTAGGAACTGGCAACATTTTTTCCAGTGCACCCCCCCCTCAAAACACCATTTCCTGCTCATCTGGAGCGCAGATGATCCTTTCCATAGTTGGACCCTCGTCTGGCCTTGAACGGCCTTTAACAGAGGCTGCCTGGGCCTGCATGTTCTAAGAGCCCTCCACCTACTCTTGCAACAATGAGAGCTAGAGGACTGCTTCTTTACCGCATCTGCTCAGAAGCTCAGCCTGTTGTGGAGTTGCTGGGTTGCCCTGTCCAAGCAGGACCCTAGCTTAAAAAGTGCTGACCTTCCTTGGTTTCCCACCCTGTTTCTTTCCATATATTGCCATACACAGTTTAATTTTGACAGCCCGAATCCTTGTAAGGTCACATCACTGACTTGGTCCCCCCCCCCCCAGCTGGGGCATCTCTTCAACATGCAGGGAAGTGATCTATTGGTGTCAACAGGCAATAAAACTGTGGAAAATCTGTAACGTTGTTTTCTTCAAAGAAGATTTGTTCCCCAGTTTATAGAAGATTCTCTCGGGCGAGCTGGGCGGCTTTCCAAGGCTTTTGAGAAGGGGGATGATTTAAAACAATTGCACTTCGCGCTTGTGATGCTGGTTAAGCAATAACCATCCAGTGGTTAAGGTAAGCCCACAGAATACTTTTAGCTTGGGGGAATTTCTTCTTCGGAGGCAAAGAAAATGTCAGGGAAGCTTCTGGAGTGAGTGCTCATGTCCTTTTGCCAGGGCCATTCACAGATCAGGATCCCATGGCTATCATTCTGCAGGTGCTTGCTATCAAAGTCTTACTTGCACCTATTCCTGGGAATCATCTAGTTGGGGATACCATAGCCTGGGCAGGTGCAAGACATGGACTTGGGAAACTCCTGTTCTGTAGAGAAATCATGGGTTCTCAAGGAATTAGAGAAAACAATGAATTAATCTATTTGCTCTTCCTGCAATGCATTTTAACAATAAATACAAATAAGCAAGGGGATGGGAGAATCCAATCTGAGGCCACTGGAGATGCTGACCCTCAACTGTATTATTGTTTACACCAATACCACGAACACTCACAGCAGTACAACCTTCTGATGTTCTCCTGATCTGTTTGGGCAGTTGCGTCAGGCCTGGAGGTGGCAAAGGGTTTTCAGGAATCCCACCAAGACTCTGAGAAAGCACAGCTCAAAGCCAGCACAATTTCCCCTTTAAATGACTGCTGAGAAGAAGGCAACACCTAGTCTGCACCAGCGTATGAGGGTTCAGCAATTTTTATCGGAGCAAAGTCTCAAGCTGCTTTGTTGCTATCCTTGGTCCTGAATCCAACCAGCTATGTCCTACTATCCAATGCTCCCTCTAAGCTGTGGAGTCTTGGGAGCAAAAATTCTACTTTGTGAGCTACTGGCATTAAAGCTGGGAGCGAGCGATTTGGCCACTGCATAAATTAGTTAGCTCTGGAGCCATCCCTTCCTGAGCTGAGACAAAAATGTGTGAGCCAGAGGCTAAAAAACTGTGAGCTAGCTCACACTAACTCAGCTTAGAGGGAACACTGGTCCTATCTCCCTTTCCCATCAACCTGCTATCCATTTTCCTACTTGAGCCCATTGCTATAGCCAAGGTCCCAGTGTCTAGTGGCTGACTGGGCAAGAAATCCTAAATGGTTGGTATATACAATAACCCCTTCCCTCCACTTTAACTCGTTAGCCAGAGCTCCTCTCCTCAGATTCTGAGCTTATGAAGGACAGAAAGATTCTAGAAAGATGGTTTAATGTATTTTTGCTGCATTGTCACACTAGTAGTCCATAGACATCAGCCTAATTTAATGCACACCAAAGTATACCACCAGGAAAAAAATGTGCTACATGTGCCTACAAAGCAAAGTGTTCTACGCAACTCAAGGAAGTGTGTTAACCTATATACTATGGGGGGGAAACTAAAACAGCGATCAATGAAGAAATGTTCTAATGTTGAATTTACCAATCAGGCAGACTCGAAGTAAAACCCAATGGTACCGTCTTCCCTTTTTTGGAGGTAAAACTCCATCTCATCCAATATCTGGTTTTCAGAGGACAGAGAAACCAAAGTAATGTCTGGAAAGAACTACTTCCCCACACAGCAACAGGACAGAAATCTAAAGACATCCTTCATAAATTTGCCCGGCAGTGTCTTGACCACACTACTACCCTTTGGTGCTCCAGGAAGACTATTATTTCAGAACTTAAGACAAAATTTCCAACCAATAGTTTGCAGACCGGAAGGCATCCTTGGGGGAAATTGCATCTATCTGCCCTTGGAGATGTGGAGGAGGGGCTCAACGGGGAACCAACTCAAAAACATGGAACTGGGAATCAACATAAAAAAAAGAAAACACTCTAATGGACTTTGCCTTTGAACCCCGTTAATGAAATGAAAAGCAAACATCTATGGCTTGAGGTATCATGGATACTGGTGGAGGAAACTAACTCCAAAACAAGTGTCCTCCTAGAGTTATTGATGCACTTAGTTAGGCCGATGGTGAGTCACGGCTCCTGGCTGTGCCATAGCAGTGATTCAGCTCCCTCTTTGTCCTGCATGACAGGAGCTATAATAAAAGTCTGCTTTGCTTTGCTCAGAGTTCCCCCCCCTCTTCCAAAAATCCTGCTTTCCACCTCCACTGCAGAGTTAAGGCCATAGTTTAACTTACACAAAAATGGCCGTTACAACAACAAATAATTAAATGCTCTGGGGCAACTGGCTTCTGATGACTAAATGTGAGATAGGCAAAAGGGCTCACGGTGTTCAATATCTGAGGCAACTGATCACAATTCGGGTGGGGGGAGAGAAAAGCACTACAGACTCCCACTTCTGCTAATTTGCAGGATTTATTGCAATTGTTTGAAACACAGCTGAGGAGAGGAGCTTTGATTATGCAGCACCAAATTATAGCCGGTGACAAGAGAGCTGTATTCCACCACCACCCCTGAGCAACAGAACGTGTTTAAGGACCATAGCCTCCCATGTGCATACGTGACACCTTTTCTTTCCTTTTAAATATTTGGGCTGCACCAAAAACGGACTGTCCTATTCTGGCCAGGAATGAGGTACTAATCCAGACTGAATGGTACTGTCTTTCAAAGCAGGTAAGTCTGCCTAGATTTGAATCCAAGATAAACAGCAGTTCTGAAGAAAGGCAGAGGTTGCTTGCAACGTTATGCACGTAACTGTCATGGTAGACACCCTCTTGGAAGAGGTCTTTCATCCTGACTGGAGAGAAAGGGGAATACCTGCCTAAACGGTACCTGACCCCCCCACCCCCCAGTTTTTACAAGCAGTTGAGTGTGTGTTAAGTTCTGTCTTGTCACTTCCAACTTATGGTGACCCTGTGAATGGATGGCCTCCAAAAACCCTACTGTTAGCAGACTTGCACAGACCTTGCTAGTTGGTTTATTTGTTTATTATTGCGGTCTTGAGACCAACCATTCAGAGTAAGCATCAGTCATAATATACAAAATACAAAAAATAGAAATCTGAATTTAAGAACTTTTAAAATGGAATTCCCACAATCTAAGAATTAATGCACAGAACTCAGCAACTGAACGTGTAATTTCTGTATTCTTATCTGGACAGGCCTTGCAAACTGAGGGCCATGGCTTCCCTGACTGAGCCAATGCATCTCATGTTGGGATGTCTTCCTCTTCCTCGTTTCCTGCTGCCTTCAACTTTTCCTAGCCTTATTACACAGAAAATACTTTTCAAAGACCTTGCTGCCCAATTAAATGGAGGGTAAACAGTGGACATGGAGCTGCGGTGGCTCAAGTGGTTAAGACGCTGAACTGCAGGCTGTGGAAGGTCAGTAGTTCAGCAGTTTGAGACCCGAGTGTGCCGCATGACGGAGTGAGCTCCCGTCTCTAGTTCCAGCTCCTGCCAACCTAGCAGTTAGCTGCGGTGGCTCAAGTGGTTAAGGCGCTGAACTGCAGGCTGTGGAAGGTTCGTAGTTCAGCAGTTTGAGACCCGAGTGTGCCACATGACGGAGTGAGCTCCCGTCTCTAGTTCCAGCTCCTGCCAACCTAGCAGTTTGAAAGCAAGAAACTGCAAGTAGATAAATAGGGACCACTTCAGTGGGAAGGTAACAGCGTTCCATGCGCCTTGGTGTTTAGTCATGCCGGCCACATGACCACGGAAATGTCTTCGGACAGCGCTGGCTCTTTGGCTTTGAAACGGAGATGAGCACC
>NW_015165943.1:44367-44496 GCF_001447785.1 Gekko japonicus
CTTTCCTGCCCTCCCTCTCATGATCTGCCTCAACTCTTGGAATCTGCATGGCTGTCAGATGGCCATCTAGCCTCTGCTTAAAAACCTCCAAAGAAGGCGCAGGTAGAAAATGATTTTCCCTGCAGAGAC
>NW_015165943.1:44815-50446 GCF_001447785.1 Gekko japonicus
CTTTTGTCTGGAAATCAGTTGTAATTCTGGGAGATTTTCAGGCCCCACTAGGAGGTTGGTAACCCTCCTCCTCCTGCAGACAGGCAACCAAGGCTCTCCTCATACCTCACCCTCTTGACACAGACTGATGCTGGATGGACTGAAACCCAAACACACAGAGGAGACGCAGAAGAGAACCGCCTGAAATCCCCAAACATTCATGTTGATCCGGTTCGCTTTACACTTGATGGTAAACATTTCTCTTGGTGGGAAAAGACGGGGGGGGGGGGGGCGCTAAAATGGCGTAAAGGTTTTATATACGTTTAATTAATTAATTTGTTTTTTTAATGCTATCCTGTCATTTTGAACTTAGAGACAAATATGCTGTTTTTTTTTTTTAAAGAGACTTAAAAAAAAAAAAAAAAAGACTCCTGCACAAAATATCCAGAGCTTTGGTCTTCTCACTTATCACCTCCCCCTGAAGTAAATTCTGCTTTACACAGCATCTGATCTCCAGATCACAGACCTCTCTCATAATCCCCACCCGCTTTAACTTTCTGAACGACCACTAGCTCTGAATTCCCGAGGTTCATCTTGCTGGAAAGCTTCACAGAGCCTCTTCATCTGGAGTTTCGTTATCCTTTTTAATCTTGACTTTAATTTTTGTTGTTGGGGTCACATATCTATATGGCTAGAATTCACCCACCTATGCTCATTCTTATACTTATATTTATTAGCTTCTATGACCAAAGGTCTTAAGGTCAATTATCAAACATGGATATACAACGTTAACCTCAAAATACGAACTTTACAGTAAAAATTTACAGTCAAAAGTATCAAATCTAAAAGATCTAAAATGTTAAAACAGAAGTAATTAATAAAACTATAATTCATTTAAATATTCATTTAAATAATATTAACTGAGTTTATACGAAATTCTGTTACAATTGGGTCAAGCCAGATTTTTGTCGCTTTACAGATAAAACTATCATTAAAAATTCTGAAAAAAAATAAGTGGTTTCAGGATTAATATATGCCAACAGATAGGGGACCACCGAGAGTTCAGTAGGTAATTGATGTTTGGTAAGAACTGGAGTGAGCCAAATCGATCTAGGAATCGACCACTGATGACAGAATAATAGAAGATGGCCAAATGTTTCCACAGCTCCAGTCTCACAATTACATAAGCGATCCGAGTATCATGGCCTATGCTCATTCTGTGTTCACAGACAATATAGGCTGCCTTTGAGGATTACCTCTGACCAGGCATCACATGTTATGACCCCCATGGCCCGGCCCAACAAGGTCTCATTTATGTCAGATCCAGCCCTCATAACAAATGAGTTCGACACCCCTGCCTTAACTGATAAATAGTTTAACTGACTTCCTGCTAATGCCCCACAGACTCTTGGGACTTGTAGTTTTAATTCCCTTCGCTATGGCTGCAGTAAGGCCAGCTGAGAACTACAACTTCCCAAGGTGCAATGTGTCAAAAGTGGGGGTGTAAGAATGGAGGAGCCATTGGGATGGGCCAATAGGATACCAAGGCAGCTTCCCCAGTGGCCAGTGGGAGAGTAGCATGGCTTCCCTTTTATATATATAATATACATATTTTATATATGTCATGATCTGGGCTGTGCCACCAGAGGCCTACTAGGCCCAGGGAGCCTGGCTGTCAGCTAGCTGCCATTTCTCTGGGACACGTCCCGTCCCTATTCCTGCCCGTCCTCCATTCCCTCCCCTTGTTATTCTCTTCTGGTATGCTTCTGTAACTGCCAAGTTTCTCCTGCAGGTGGATGTCGGAGTGTTATGTCTTGTTGGCCGGGCTTAATTAGATTTCCCGTGTGAACTCAACTTGTGTTTATGAAATTGGCTGTTATGATTCTCAGGCTGCTTCGCGCCTTTTCTAATCAGCTCCCATTGGGTTAACCAAGTTTGAAGTTCCTATATTATGTTGCCCCTGTGTATTGTCGTCATTCTGAACAATCTCTGTATGTTCATGATCAACCATGCTTTGGAAATAAATCTTATTTCTTTGGAACGTGGGTTTGTTATCCTGACTTGGGATCTGACATTTTGTTCAGAATCCTTTTTTCCCCCTCACCCCGAGTCTGACATCGATCATGAGCGGGGCCGAAGGGAAATCTTTTTTCCGGGCAGAGGACCGAGGCGCCGTCCCGGCCACGGGTCTCGAACTGCTGAACTACTGATTTTCCACAGCCTCACAGCCTGCAGTTCAGCATCTTAACCACTTGAGCCACCGCAGCTCCTAGGGGGGGGGTGCTCCTCTCCATTTCCAAGCCGAAAAGCCAGCGCTGTCTGAAGACGTTTCTGTGGTCGTGTGGCCGGCAGGACTAAACGCCAAGGCACACAGAACGCTGTTACCTTCCCACCAAAGGGGTACCTACTTATCTGCTTGTAATTTCTTGCTTTTGAACGACTAGGTTGGCAGGAGCTGGGGCCAGAGATGGGAGCTCACTCCATCACATGACATGAGGGTCAAACTACCGAGCTACAGGCCTTCCAGTCTGCAGCTCAGCATCTTAACCTCTAAGCCACCTCAGCCAATCTTCCATTTAGGAGCACCCAAAAATGATGTAAAACGGCACGCAAGCTTCCAGGTTCTCCAGAACTCTGCACTGGATGTTTTAAAAAGGGGAGGGGGGATGTTTTGGGCTGTGTGCATCCCGCACAAATCGCTCTGCAAACCAAAATGGGTGAGAGGCGAAGCTAGTTCACCTTTGGCTTCCTGAGAAGAGAAAGGTGACTCGCAATGTTCCCTCTAAGCTGTGGAGTCCTGTGAGCAAAAATTCTGCTTTGTGAGCTACTGGCATTAAAGTTGTGAGCAAGCGATTTGGCTACTGCATAAATCAGTTTGCTCTGGAGCCATCCTCCCTGAGCTGAGACAAAAATCTGTGAGCCGGAGGCGAAAAAACTGTGAGCTAACTCACACTAACTCAGCTTAGAGGGAACACTAAAGGTGAGAGCCTTTTGTTGCAAACAGAGAACCAGTGGTGAATTAAATCTCTTTCTCTAGCACTAAATGGAACACACAGGTCCCTTGAAAGACTGAGAGACCAAGAAAAGCGTGGTAGTCCTTATATCAACTATACTGGGTACTCATTAACTAGACTGGTGTACTAAGTACAAGTCAATGGAATAGGGACTCATTAGAAGAAGAGGAGACTGGATTTATACCCCACCCTTCACTTCCTGAAGGAGTCTCAGAGCGGCTTACAGCCTCCTTTCCTTTCCCCTCCCCACAAAAGACACCCTGTGAGGTAGGTGGGTTTGAGAGAGCTCTGAGAGAACTGCTCTTGAGAGAACAGCTCCGAGAAAATTTGTGACTGACCCAGCCACATCCTGGACATCGCCATGAGCCGCCGCGCCGAAATCGCCACCACAGCCGGCATTGGGCGTCTTCGAGAAGAAGAAGGCCCATCTCCTCCGGTCCTGTTAGTTATAAGTGCCCCAGTTCATGGAGAAGCTCCACAGCCAGTGGTACTGGGTTAAGTCTCCTTCAGACAGAAGAGAGGGATTCATTATAACTTTTGTAATGTATCCAGTCCAGACCGCGTGGCCAGCTCGGGCTCCACACGGTCAGACACAAACGTCGAGCTTCACTCCAAGAGACAATGGACTATGCGGATCCTAGCCCGCTCCAATCAGGGGGCTAGGTTCCCGGCCGAGAGCCTATGGGACTCTCAGCCACTGTAAATAACCTATTGGGAAGTAGGGGTGTGTTTGGGTGGCAGTTTCTCGGGGGATATAAGCCGGCCTGCGAGCCGGCCAAAGTTGTCTTGTTCCTGTTTGAATAAAGTACGCTTTGCTGAAAAGTCTGCGTACTTTTCACTAGCGACGAAGGTGGGATTCATCTCCCTCGGAACAGAGGCCACATCCTGGACATCGCCATGAGCCGCCGCGCCGAAATCGCCACCACAGCCGGCATTGGGCGTCTTCGAGAAGAAGAAGGCCCATCTCCTCCGGTCCTGTGCCATAGGCACCATCTTGCTGCTAAAGGACCTCATCGCGCCGAAGCAGACCAAGGACGAGTCCTATGGGGAACTGGTGAAAGCGCTGACCAACCACCTTTCACCAAAGCCCACCAAGTTTGCTGAGCGCATGGACTTTTTTGTGCGAGTCCAGGGGCCGGAAGAGCCGTCCTCCGAGTTCTTGGCCGGGCTCCGGCGGGCTTCCCCCACCTGGAGGACACCTTGCTGAACCAATTCCTGTTGGGCCTACGGGAACCCAAACTCCGATGGAGACTAGTTAGCCAGGACGACCTGACCCTGGAAAACGTGCTTAGGGAGTGCACTACGAGAAGGTGCACCAAGACCGCCACGGGCGGACGGTCCATCGCACACAAGCAACTCCGTCTGCCTACTTTTCATCTTTGTAATGTCTTCTTTGAAGCACGCACCCCTACAATAGGTCCTCAGGGATCAACAGGGACCACCCTCCAAGGCGGCACCCCTAGTTTCTCCTGACTGACCCTGGAACTGTTCAGCTCTGTCTCTTTGCCTACTTCTGTTCTAAACTGCCTGCCAGCCTCTTCCCCCCCTCCCCCCACGCAAATGAATAGTTTGTTCCTTCTCTTCAGCTGGGGGAACATCACCCGTTAGGGCTCGGTGAAGGTATCTGTTCAAACACAAGGAGGCCCCCAACGAACAGAAGACCATCTTCCTACCACTTTTGGAGTTGGTAGAAATATCGGACAGGCAACTGGAGAAGCAGAAATGAAGGAAGGGGGAAAGATCACAGGTACAGAGGTAGACCTGGACGAGAGAAGCACACCTTCTGTTTCCTCCCAGCTCCTGTGTTTTAAAAGCTGGGCTAATTTAGTCTCTGCAGTGCAGAGGTGCATGCGATCACAAGCTAAAATAACCCAGCCAGTCCAGTGGCAGAAGCCAACACAGGCAATCGTTTGAGGAGCCATCCAGGGCCTCAGGGCAGCTGCAAGCAATCCGAAACTTCTGCTCCAGCATTCTCCACACCCTTAAAGGGAGGTTGGGGTGCACCTCAAGAATGTACAGTGCAGCTGATCAGGGCAGTTAAATGTCCATGGCATGAGGATCCTTACTGACTGTCTTAGGAAGGAGCAAAAAAAAGTCCTTCAGGTCCCGGACAGAGTGATGCATGTTTAAAAGAGCACTAATATTGTTCTGATGGATCCAGTGCAATGGACTGAGTACCCACCCCACATAAATTCTTTAAGCAGCACCATCATGTTGCCTGGTGGCTGTGAGGAGAGGAACACAGCAGAGAGGAGCAGAAATGGTAGTTGTTGCAGGGTGTGTGTACGGGAGACAGCGGGGCAGGTTACAGGCAAGGCTGCAAAGAGTAACCAGCGTCCAGTCCAAAAGTCAGGGCTCCAGAGAGCAGATATGCCAAGTCCAGTCTAGGGTCAAAGGATCCAGGCACCAAGTCCAAGTCCAGTCCAGGGTCAGGGGTTCCAGAAAAGCCAACAATCAGGTCTAGTCTAAGAGTCAAGGTTCCAGTGGTCCAGTAACGGCAAGGTCAGTGGTTCAGTAGCAATGTGTACTTGTTGCATCCACAAAACTGCTGCTTTTCCTGGCTGATTTTGTAGCCAAGTCTTAACAAACTACACTCCCTGCCAATTTCTTGGCATTCATCCTGAAACAACTTGTCTAT
>NW_015165943.1:51551-51676 GCF_001447785.1 Gekko japonicus
GAGAGTTTCATAAGCTATTCACAGTTACTTAAATTTTTATGTTGAGAGGCTTTTGTTCCAGTATTTTCTCAAACACTCCAGTACACTTTCATTGAGTATTCTCTGACTCTTTTGGTTTTCAGAAG
>NW_015165943.1:51826-51978 GCF_001447785.1 Gekko japonicus
GGTAGGGAAATTCCTTCTCTCACTAGAAGATCTATCCACTTTCTTTGGCTCTTTGCCTACTTCCCAAACTACCTTGAAAACTCCCCCCCCAGTTCTCCTGTCCGTGTTAAACTGTTCTCAGTCAGGGCTGAATTCCAATACTGTCAGTACTC
>NW_015165943.1:52062-68267 GCF_001447785.1 Gekko japonicus
GACATCCTAATACTACTACTACTACTACTACTACTACCAATAATAATAATAATAATAATAATAATAATAATAATAATAATAATAATAATAATAATAATAATAATAATAATAATAATAATAATAATAATAATAATAATAATAATAATAATAATAATATACTTTATTGTCATTGTACATAGTACAACGAAATTAAAGATGCAATCATTTCAGTGATCTACAACCATACTCATATACACTCACACAACCATTCACAACCATCCCATAACTCCCTTAAGGTTCACATTGCAACTTAAACCATCAATGTCACCCAAATTCCAATTTCAGACAGCTTCTGCCTGGGCTATCTTGGTCAGGGCGCCATCCAACCAGCTTTAGATGTGCCCGGAGCAGGCCCATACTTGAAAACATGGGGTTGGCTCAGTTTGCACACAACACAAAACTGTGGGTACACTGTAACTATGCTTTAGTTGGTGAAACCAGGATTTAGCTTGCAAAAGATTGTTCCAGTCCTGGTTTGCCGGTTTCATTACTGTACAGCCAGGATGTCTGCCTTCATGCATCCAATGAATAAACCAAATCCAAAGCAGGCTTTCGGACCCTAATTTTATAGACCTTCACTAAACATAGCGGAGTGCATGCAGACCGTTTCAGTTTGATTTGATTCAGTCATGATGTTTCAGGTGGAGCCTGAGCATTTTGGGCTTGGCACACACACACATACACAAATTGTCTGTGTAGAAGCTCCAGCAATCTAGTTGCTTCTGAAGCTCAGAACTTCAGCATTCAAAGTCACTGAGGGAAAGGTGGGGGTGGGGGTGGGGATAGAGCAGAAATCACATGCTCGGGATTCTCCTGGAAAACTAATTCCACTTCCGGTGCCAAAAGCCTGGTAACCCAGCCCTCATTTAGTTCCAGGAAATAGGCAGGCAGCATTTCAGAAAATTTCCCAAACCTGGTTCCACTCTCCCTTTCCCCCCAAGTTCCTCTCCAAGAACCATCAAGACTGTCGTTTCCCAACATTCTTATTCCCTTTTCACTGTTGCCTATTTGTGTGCTTTTATTCTTGCAGGGCTCTTTTTATAGCATATTAGGCTACAAAAAGAGCCCTGCAAGAATAAAAGCACACAAGCTCTTCTTACAGGCGCTACTGTAAGCTCTTGGAGGATTGGCTACATTAGGGGTGTGTCACCTAGTATGCAAAGGAGTTCCTGCTACAAAAAGAGCCCTGCTTTATGTAAGCCGCCCTGAGCCAGCCTTGGCTGGGCGGGCGGGGTATAAATCTGATCATAAATAAATAAAATAAATACATCTGGGGCTCAGTGACATTTCAGGGCTGTTTCAGCTGCTAATTCAAAACAAACCAACATGCACTGTATTCGTCCAGCATCAACTAGTAGTTAGCGCTACTGGGAGTTGTTACAAGCATCTTCCCCAAGGTCTTCAGAGGAACAGATCGGTAGGCGGGACTGTGGATCAGTTCCCATTTTCATCCTGAGCTTCCTGTAAGGAACTCAGGAGGGCAACGTGGCTCTCCCCTCCTCGCTTTACCTTCACAACAGCCCTAGAAGGTAGGAAAGGATGAAGGAGAGCGAGTGGCCTACCGTAAGCCAGCAAACATCAGGGCTGAGTGGGGATAAAGTCCAAGGAACGGCACACCATCCTCCTTTAAACAAAAGAAAGTACACCCAATTTGGTTATTATACTTATTTCCCTTCAGGGAAGCCCACATTTACCACTTTACAGCACTTTCCTATATCTTTAGCACTAGGTGGCAAGGGAAATATAGGGTGTAAGCAGACCTACGTAACAACAGGAGCCACTCCCCAGTGGTCAATTGCATTGTCTCATGCACCATTTCCCCATAATGATTCTGGGAAGGGGGGACAAGCTCAGCCAGCATGAAAGAGCAGTGCTGATTGGCTGAATCCCTGGAGCACTGCAAATCCTCCTTGTAGTGTATTCCAAAGCTGCCAAGGAATGCATGATGTATGTGAAGCATCTCATTGACTTGTAATGTTAAGCTTCGTCCTGGGCTAGGATCCAAATCCATCCAATCGTGTTACTAGCCCAGGAAGCACCTAACCAATCACCTTCAAGCAAGCTCCCTGAGCGGGAACATCCGTGATTGGTCCTTATGCGAACAACCTTATTGGTTGGTATTTGTACAGTGGGTGTGGCTACATTAGCCGGGAATGTTTAAAAGCAAGACAGCTGCAATGTCAAGGCTGTTCTGGCTATCAGATGTTGATCAGTGCTGGAGTTGTGTTCAAGTTGAAGAATAAAGTTGTGTTCTTGCTGAATCACTCTCCGACTGCTTTGTTAAGCGAGCGACTTAACAATCCTCCCCCTTTCCCAGAGCAGTTTTCACAGCTTTTTAACCCGAGCAAATGATTTTTTTTTACTACGTATCTGATGCAACATGATTGTTTAAAATTATAATTACATTTGTGTGCAGTGTGGAGGGAAGGATGCGTCATTTGAAGAGGAAAGGTAGAGGAAAGCTGAGCTCACCCTGAAAAGGCAAGAATCCCCAGTGACTCCCACTGTTTCTATAATCTTTACGTAGCACAATGCTCCAGAAAAGGGACGTTCACAAGACTCTCCTGCAAGCATCATCTCTGCCATTTTTTGTTCTCTGTTTTCTCTCCTTCCACCCCCACCCCAACACATGTGTGTGTTTATTGTGTGTACACACACGTGTCTGGCTCAAACCCAAAAGCAATACACATCTGACATTTCTTTTTGCCAGAACTGGCTAGATTTATATGGAGGAGGTAAAAAAAATAGGAAATGGGGCCAAGCAAGTACTGGATAACCAGTTCCTGGGTTGGTGTAGGATTGCATGCTAGAAATATTGTTGATCTCAACTCTTGCTGGGGAATTTCACATTACCCGGTTTCACCCGGTTTCAAGCCGGTAATGATCCGTTTTGAAGTGAACCGGTATAGGGCTGCCATTACACACATGGCTTTCCCCTTCCGGTAAAGAGCTGGATCTGAAGCGGTTTGCCATTTCAGACTGCACCGCTTTTTCCCGCTTTCCCCCCACCGTTTTTCGCCCGTGCGGGCGATCTCCGGCTTTTTTTTAAACGTTCACTTTAGAGCGTTATAGCGCTAGAGCAGTATAATAAAAACACTCCATGCATTCCAATGGGATTGATATAATGTTATTCCGTTATAGCGCTATAGCGCTATAACGCTATAAAGCAAAAGTTAAAAAAAAGCCGGAGATCACCCGCGCGGGCGAAAAACAGCGGGAAAAAGCACATCAGAACCGGGAGAGGAAACTGAGGAGTACTTGGAAGTGGTTGACAGGTAAAACGCTTCAGCCCCGTTTCCTAAACGGGACAGAAGCGATTGTGTACGAAATGACAAATATATTCCAGAAGGGAGCCGGTTCTCAAACGGTTCTGTCTGAAATGACAGACCAGAAACCGTTTGGGAACCGTTCCGCTTCCGGAATATATCGCCTGTCTGAGATTCCTCGCTGTTTACTAATCTAAATGTGCAGTGTGAATGCAGAGCTCTTCCCCCGGCTGACAGGTTAAGAGCCCCTCTTGTTCCACAAGTCCTGAACAACGCCCCCTTCCTCCCCACCAATTCCCACATATGCAGTGCACAATGGAAACCTTGACAGTTTCGCCACGCTTCCCTACAGATGTCAGGCAGTTTTCTTCCCCCAGGGTTAAGCTGATCTGTGTTTTTCCCCCTTTTCTGTGCACCAGCTGTGTCTTTTGCTCTTTTTTCCCCCTTCCAAGTCTGCAGACTTGATGAGGGGGTTTAACTGAACGAGACACCCAAAGATTTCTGACTGGATCTTCCCCACATTTCGAAAACAGCCACTGCAACCACGTGGGGCCCCACTTGGACCAGGGCCACGCACGGGAAGGGAGAGGAGATCTATTTCTTCCACCTCTGAGTGTGTTCGGCAGTCAAAGCCCCAATTCCTGGCTGCCTTCATTAGAAAAGCTGGAGAGCGAGAAAAGAAAACTGAAAGAGGGTGCCTCTTTTTTTTTTAATTCTGTGTTAGTACGAATTGGTTTCTACTGCTGGAATGATGTAGGACGGAAAAATTTAAAGAGTTTTTTTGTACTTTAGAAACGCTGGGGAGATCTGACCACAGGTCTCCCAGAGTCTCATGCAGTTAGGAATATGAGCCTGTTATTAGATTGTTAAATTCACTCTTTACAGTGAAGCCAACGTTCCTTTTCTTCCACACAAGTTCTTCTCTTCAAGTTATCTGTGACTGATCTATGAACTTTTTATCTCTTTCTTCCTTCCTCCATACGATGTCCATACACTTCCTCCATCTTATCCTAAAAAAAAACTGGTGCGGTGGGTCATTCTGTGTGTGACAGACACAAGTTGGACCAAGGTCACTCAATGAGTTTTACAACTGAGCGGGATTTGAACCCAGATCTACTTGGACCTGGTCTAGTGCTCTAGTCACAGCACCATGCTGGTCCTCAACAGTCCCCTTTTCTCCCCAACTGACACCATTTATTTATTTTACTTATTTATTTAACTTTCAATGTATAGACCGCTCACCCCCTGATGGGCTCTGAGCGGTTTACATTGTACAATTATTAACTACATTACCTTACTAGGGCCACACACACAATGAGGGGAAGGGGCTACCTATCAGGCACCCATGGCAGGGTCTTAGCTGTTGTTGTTTCTTACGGAGGTTCTTCAATCCGGGGGAACAGCCGGCCTCTGTCCCAATTGGCTCCGGCCTGCCGCGTTGCCCCGCCGCTGTGCTTCGCCGGCCCAATCTCTGCTCGAGCCGCTCGCCTCGCCGCCGTTGCTGCCGCTGCCATGTTTCGCCGCCGCCGTCACTCCGTTCCTCAACCATGATACTATGGCAATCCTTCACCTTGTTAAAAAACAGACTAACACATCTCAAAGACAACTGCAAGCCTGGTTTCAGGATTGCGGAGTTGACGGTGTGTGGATGACATTGTGGAAACTACCCAACAGACCACCTCCACCCACCCCCCTTTTTGGAGGCCTCCTTTCCCAGTCAGGATATTCCCATTGCCACAATAACCGGAAACACTCAAAAGCCCTGCCTTTCATCCTGGGCTCACTTCAGTACTGGATTCACAACATTTGTGTCTCCCCCCGGAGTCCACAAACTGATGCCCTGGGCCATGGGCACCACCGTGTCTGCCAGCGCTTCTCCTGGTGCCCCCCAAGTGCTTTCAGAGAGTGGTTGGGGACAGGTGGGGCTTTTGCCCAGCATGGCTTCTGGTTGGCCACTGGCAATCTGATGGGCTGTGCAAGCTTTTTAAACAGCTGCTTCAGCAGCAGCTGCTGCATGACTCAAAGTAAACTGTGCATATGCAAGAAAAGTATTTTAAAATATGTTCATTTACAACATCACCCTGTGAAACAGCTTCTGCTGAAATCGACTGGTTAAGAGTTATGCATAACCTCAATCCCTGACATCTTTGGTTGGCTCCACCTCCTGCAGCGCCATTTTGAGGATGGGCCCACCACCCTGTGTCAGAATTCCTGCGATGCCCACATATTCAAAAAGGTTTAGGACTAGATTTGCGGCCCAGGGCTCTTTTTGTAGAAAAAGCCCAGCAGAAACTCATTAGCATAATAGGCCACACCCAACACCAGAAATCCATTAGCATATTAGGCCACACCCCTGCCAGCACAGCTCATTAGCACATTAGGCCGCACCCCGCATGTTACCAGAAGTGTGGTCATCCAGCCACACCCACCTTTTGCTTCTTATTCTGTTCACCTTGTTTGCTGTCCAAACCCAGGGCCTTTTTTTGTAGCAGGGACTCCTTTGCATGTTAGGCCACACGCCCCTAAAGTAGCCAATCCTAATGAGTTCCTGCTGTTGGGTGTGGCCTATTATGCTAATGAGTTCCTGCTGGGCGTGGCCAACTCGGGAGCCAGCCGGAACTCCGTTCCTGTGTGTTCCTGCCCAAAAATAGCCCTGGATTTGCCAACCTCCAGGTGATGGATGGAGATCTGGGATTACAACTGACCTCCAGGTGACAGAGATCAGTTCCCCGGGAGAAAATGGCCGCTTTGGAAGGAGGACTCTGTGGCATTTATACCCCACTGAAGCCCCTCCCCTCCCCAAACCCCGCCCTCCTCAGGCTCCACCCCCAAAATCACCAGGTATTTCCCAACCCAGAGCTGGCAGCCCCATTTAGGACCCCTCCTCTAACCACTATACCACTCTCTCTCCATGACTCAGTGCACCTTGGAGAGTGCTATAAAAACATTTTTTTGCACAGATGGGCCTACCAGCAAAGGGCAACCAAAAGTTTTCTAAAATGATAAAGTACTCTGTAAAAGCTAATTAAAAAAAAATATCCATGCAGCTACAGAAAGAAATGAAAAAGTCTCGCACTAAAGCTTGAGGTCACTCTTTTGAGCGTGGAATTGCTCCACGGAATCACAGAACCATTAAGAGTTGGAAGGGGCCTCCAGGGTCATTTAGTCCACGCCCCTTGCACAATGCAGGACATTCACAAACACCTCCCCCCCCTCCACACACACACACACACCCCGCAGGGACCCCCTGCGCCACTGCGCCACGCCCAGAGTCCTTCCTGAGTCAGTTCAGCGCCACAAAGGGACAGATGCGCCATAGACATTTTGTGTTCCTTCCCTTCCTCTGGGTGGCCTGCAGAGGAGGCTTAAAAAAAAAAAAAAAAAGGTCTGAGAATTTGGACGGATGGATGTTCTGCAGCTCTGATGAGCCACTGCAAACCAGAAGGGTTAAGCTGACCAAGTATATTATAAAAGTACAAAATTTATTAGGGTGTACACATATTAAAATATATTCGGGTTAATTTTTTTTTCCGTATCAGACTAATAAAAGCATATCAACTATTAATACACATGATGGGTCAACACTTTCCAACTGAAGACCAAATGCGTTTCGGCCTCAAAGGGCCTTCGTCAGTGGTCACTATTACAACATAGTATAGACACACATTCAAACATATGTATACAAGATCTTTAGTGATGAGCCACTCCAGCACCACGTTGCGCAGGAACACGGTACCACGTGGGGTGCTTTTCTTTTTTTTTGCCATCAAGTCACACTGCTGACTTACAGTGACCTTATAGGATCTGCAAGGCCAGAGGCATTCAGGGGTGGGTTTGCCCTTGCCTGCCTCTATGTAGGCCCTATCACTCCTTGGCAAATAGAAGGGGAAGTCGTGGAAGCACTGACAGACTTCACATTCCTGGGATCCCAGATCACTGCAGACTGTGACAGCAGCCATGAAAACAAAAGACGCCTGCTCCTTGGGAGGAAAGCGATGGCGAACCTCAACAGCATGATAAAAAGTAGAGACATCACCCTGCCAACAAAAGTTTGCATGGTCAAAGCAATGGTTTTCCCAGTAGTCATGTATGGCTGCGAGAGTTGGACTATAAGGAAGGCCGAGCGCCGAAGAATAGATTCTTTTGAACTATGGTGCTGGAGAAGACTCTTGAGAGTCCCTTGAACTGCAAGGTCAATCCTCAAAGAAATCAACCCTGACTGTTCCCTGGAAGGCCAGATAATGAAACTGAAGCTCAAATACTTTGGCCACCAAATGAGAAGGGAGCACTCTCTGGAGAAGACCCTGATGCTGGGAAAGATTGAAGGTCAAAGAAGACGGGGACGGCAAAGGATGAGATGGTTAGACAGTGTCATAGATGCAACGAACATGAAGTTGAGCAAACTTCAGAGGACGGCGGAAGACCGGAAGGCCTGGCGGGAGCTGGTCCATGGGGTCGCGAAGAGTCAGACTCGACTGTGAGACTGAATAACAACACCTCTGTGTAGCGACCCTGGACTCCCTTGGTGGTCTCCCATCCAAGTACCAACCAGGGCTGACCCTACTTGGCTTCCAAAATCTGAGAGCATCAGGCTAACCTGGATTATCCAGGTCAGCGCATGTGTGGTGTATCATCACAAATAAATTTGATTTTTGCACATGGCTGTGTTTATTCGACTCCAGGCAATTTCTGAGGGCACGGTCCCCTGTGGCCAGAAATTGTGCCCAGACCTTACTTTCTGAGGAACAGTTTCTCAAAGAAACGTCTTTGCGCGTGTGCAACGGACAGCTTGATTGAGTCGGCTGCGCCCATGCCACTAGAAATGCCACAAGTTCTTTTTAAAAAAATATGAGCTGGGGTGGCTCAAGTGCTTAAGACGCTGAACTGCAGGCTGTGGAAGGTTGGTAGTTCAGCAGTTCGAGACCCGAGTGTGCCGCATGACGGAGTGAGCTTTCGTCTCTAGTTCCAGCTCCTGCCAATCTAGTCGTTTGAAAGCAAGAAATTGCAAGTAGATAAATAGGTACCGCTTCGGTGGGAAGGTGACAGCGTTCCGTGCGCCTTGGTGTTTAGTCATGCCGGCCACATGACCACGGAAGCGTCTTCGGACAGCGCTGGCTGACGGACAGCTTGATTGAGTCGGCTGCGTCCATGCCACTAGAAATGCCACAATTGTTTTTTAAAAAATATTTACCGTTAGCTTGCCCTGTTTGGTTCTGCGCTGAGTCACATTTGGCTCTGGAGCCACAGGCTCTAGACCCCAGCCCTAGCCGAAAACGGGACTTCTTGTACAGCCCATAGAACATCTGCCAGCAAGGACTTTGAACCTTGCCCAGAAATGTCCCAGAATAAGAAAGGAACTCCTTTATGCCTCTCTTAATTAACACTTTCCATTAGACCCCCTTCTGTTCCCGGCCCCTCCTGCTTGTAATCTTGTCCAAGATGAGCTGGCTAACCACAGGGAAAGATCCCCCCCCACACCATATGCAGCCTCTTCAAAGGATGGGAGGACAAGTTTCACATCACCCGTGCTGGGTGGTTCAGCTAGCAAGTGTTCATGCTCCAGGGGTCTATTTTGGGTTTTTTAAAAATTGCATGTCGATTAATTACTGTCTTTACGCATTCAGCTCAATGGCAACGAAAGGCAAAATTGAACAGGATTCTTTTGTATTGTTGTTAAAAGCAAACAGAAGAAAACAAGGGGAGAGAGAAGCCGCTGCTATGCAGACGTTCTGTCTAAAGGCGACAAGAAGACAGACGAGGCAGAGTTCTCCCTCCTGATTTCTCCCATGTTGAGCATGAATATTCAGAAAACCACACCAGAACAAGTTATATTTATTCAATAGATTCTCATCCCGTCAGGGCTCTTTTTGTAGAAAAAGTCCAGTAGGAACTCATTAGCATAATAGGCCACACCCAACCGCAGAACCTCATTAGCATATTGGGCCACACCCCTGACAGCACAGCTCATTCGCACATTAGGCCGCACCCCCATGTTACCAGAAGTGTGGTTATCCAGCCACACCCACCTTTTGCTTGTTATTCTGTTTACCTTGTTTGTTGTCAAAACCCAGGGCTTTTTTTTGTAGCAGGAACTCCTTTGCATGTTAGGCCACACACCCCTAATGAAGCCAATCCTAATGGATTTCTGCTGTTGGGTGGGGCCTATTATGCTAATGAGTTCCTGCTGGGCGTGGCCAACTTGGGAGCCAGCCGGAACTCTGTTCCTGTGCGTTCCTGCCCAAAAATAGCCCTGCATCCCGTTCAAGCTACAAGGAAGTTGGGTTTACTTCAATGGTCTCTTCCTTCCATCTTATTCTCATGACAACCCTGCGAGACAGGTAAGGCTGAGAGACTATGACTGGCCCAGGGTCACCCAGCGAGCTTCACGGCAAAGTGGGGATTCAAACCCAGGTCTTTTTCAGTTCTGGGGAACAATCCCAAGCAGACTTACTCAGTAGACAGTCTCATTTCATTTCCAGGAAGTCCTAATGATTGTCCTGTTGCTTTGTCTGCTTTGCCAAGAACTCCACCACACTGGTTTGTATTTGATGGCCAAAGCCCATGAGTTCTCCATTTTTAAAAATGATAATCAGTCATAGAAGGCTGCACTCTTCAGTGGAGGACTGTCAGGGGAAGGGGCTGCTTAAACTTATCCACCTTCTGCCGCCCGTCTGCTCAGAAGCATGCCCTCCCCCAGTTGCTTTTCTATTCATCAGCAACCAAGGATCAGGTCCTCCAGGCCCACAGCTATGGTGGGGCATTTCGGGGCTCTGCCCCCCTGAAATGTGAGGTGTGCCCCCACAACAGCTGCTGCCCCTCTCCCCCTCCCTCCCCTCCTGTGACATTAAAAGGGCCCTCTAGCTGATCCGCAGGAGCACGTGGCCCACCAATCAGCTGGAGGGCCCTCTAAATCTTGCATCCGCCCCTCTCCCTCCCCTCCTCCAAGATTCAAAGGGCCCTCCAGCTGAGCAGAGGGCCCTTTAAGTCTTGCAGGAGGTGAGGGAGAGGGGCGGCTGCCGGCTGCATGCCTTCCCTGAACTCCAATCGGTGAATGGGTGAATTCACCCCTTGGAGTTGAGGCATGGGCAGTCCCTGCTTGGAAAACACAATTTAAAGTGAAATCACCACTTGGAGTTCAGGGAAGGCATGCGGACCGCCTCCCTCTCCCCTGCTGCCATGGTCCCCCATATCTTTTGCCCCATGGGGGAAAAATGGGTGCGAAGGAAGTTGAGAACATAAGAACATAAGAGAAGCCAATGTTGGATCAGGCCAAAGGCCCATCCAGTCCAACACTCTGTGTCACACAGTGGCCAAAAATACCAGGTGCCATCAGGAGGTCCACCAGTGGGGCCAGTTGTGATGGATGAATGGCAGGAAGAGAAATGGGAATGCAACCCCTTCCCAAACTGCCGTCCCATTTCAGCTCCCCAGAAATGCTTTTCATTAAACAAATCAGGAGGAATAATGGCTTGCCCTGTGCCGTTTGGCCAGGATCCAATCCATAAGTCACACAGAAGGGAGGAAGGAAAAAAGAAAAAGAAACCGCAAGAGCAAAATTGCACTCTGCCCCCGTTTCTACTCTCGTGGGACTGGCACACATCCAGAACCAGCTCAAGGTCAGGGCGGTCTATTTCGGCTGGCAACCGCTCTCCCGTGCAGAGGTCCTTCATATCATCCGCGCTACCCAATCCTTTCAATTGGAAGTGCCAGGGATCGAACCCGGCACCTTCAGCGTGCTCAGCCTCAACCCTCTCGGCAAGAAAGGCATAGCTGCAAGGCAACAGCTTTAGGAAGGTTTACCCTCGCGCCTCTGCCATCCTGTCTAGCCCACGCAGATGAAAACACGACTGCCGGAAGACAGCAAACCCAGAGAAAATGCAGAATCCAAAGAAGATCTCTAAGGCACAGAACAAGCCTCGTTGTGACAGGAGAGACAGGTGGCCAGGAGAGTGGCAGGTAGACAGATGACTCACAGGGCATCTCTGCATGTATACGTAACCAGAGAGAAGAAAATAGCACAGCAAAAGGCAGGCTCAGTCTAATAGCGCATGTCTGGAAAGGCTATTAAGGCACATTATGGACTGGGAAAACAGGAAATGCAACTGCCAGCCAAAGCCTCTTAATCCAGAGCCATTTGCCAGCTCTCTTCTGTATTCAGGCCGATTGGAGGGAAGGGGGCGGGGGGGGGGGAAATGTAGTAACCCCTTTCATGCCAGTACATAGACTTCTCTAAGCACGCCCTCCTCAGTCACCAGTGGAGGGTGAACACTACCTAGGGACTTTTCTGCATGGATCTCTCAGGAGTGTTTTTCAAATATTCTAGGCACAGTGTTCAACCTTCTCCAAGTTTCCTCAATTTGGGCATTAGAGCCCCAGAATATTCTCCTGCAGGGAAAAATCCCTGAGTGACTTTGGGGGTAATCTACTAGTGCAGTGGTGGTGAACCTATGGCACGGGTGCCAGAGGTGGCACTCAGAGCCCTCTCTGTGGGCACGCGTGCCATCGCCCCAGCCAGGCCCAGACCATCATTAACGTGTCGAATTCTCTGCCAAATAATTTTAAGTGAAGGAAAGCATTTGGGATTGCTTTCCTTACTTTGTTTGGACCATCTTAAGTTAATGTAGGAGTTGTTTTTTTTCTAAAGTAAGAACCTCAGTATTCAGGTTACATTGCCGTGTTGGCACTTTGCGATAAACGAGTGGGTTTTGGGTCGCAGTTTGGGCACGCGGTCTCTAAAAGGTTCGCCATCGCTGTACTAGTGTAATTGCTGAAGATCCTCTCGAGTCTCTCCGGGGAGGGGCTGTGGCTCAGTGGAAGAGCATCTGTTTTGCAGGCCGCAGGTTCAATCCCTGCCATCTCAATTTAAAAGGATCGACATAGTAGGTGATGTAAAAGATCTCGGCCTCATGCCCTGGTGGGATGGTCACAATCTGAGTAGGAAATATTTACCTTGATAGACCAGTGGTCTTCACCTCACTTACAGAGGAGCTGTGGCTCAGTGGCAGAGCCTCTGTTTGGCATGCAGAAGATCCCTCATTCGGTCCCTGGCGTTTCCACTTAAACGGAGCGGAGGGCCTCTCCATGTACAAGTGGGAGAGCTGCTGCCAGACCAACCAATCTTGATAGGCAGCCTCAGTATAAGGCAGCTTCATGTGACTGTGAAGGAGGGACTCTGCATTCTCTTCCTTGGGTTCCGACGGCAGACAGGAATGGACCCTTTGCCACACACAGTGTTCGCACTGGGGGAAGTTACAGTTTTATTGTTATGGTCTTAAGACCAACATACAGAGTAAGCACTGGGGAGCAGTGTTCCCTCTCAGCTGAGTTAGTGTGAGTCAGCTCACAGTTTTTTAGCCTCCGGCTCACACATTTTTGTCTTAGCTCAGGAAGGATGGCTCCAGAGCAAACTAATTTCTGCAGCAGCCAAATCGCTCACTCACAACTTTAATGCCAGTAGCTCACAAAGTAGAATTTTTGCTCACAAGACTCCACCGCTTAGAGGGAACATTGCTGGGAGGGGGGGGGGAAATCCTGCCGCATCAATTCATCCCATTCCACAGGCCACAGTTTTTCATGGCCAACCCTGGCCTGCATGTGCCTGGACACTACCCTTGCCCAGCCTCTCAGGGTTAAAGTTGGGCGGATCCTACAGAGAAGGTGGGTAGGTGCTCAGGTTCCTTCCGGAACAGTTTTAAACACGTAGAAAAACAACCACTCGCAAGTGTGACTTTTCCCTCCCCCTCCATAGGAGAAGATGCACCAACGAAGAGAGGGGAAGAGAAACTAAACCAAGCAAGCAAAAGCCTCCAAAGGAAGTTCAGAAAACTAGTAAAGGGCCGCCACAGTTTGGATATAGATGCCTGGTCGAAAATATGGAAGACGGCCAAACTTATGAGGGCCATAGCATATAAATAAAATATCTATAAGATTATCTTTAGATGGCACTGGTCACCAGAAAAAATTGTGAAATGTTATAAGAACTCTACGAATAAATGCTGGAAATGTAAAAGATTGGTTGGTACGTTTTACTATATGTGGTGGAATTGAACAAAAATACAAAAGTACTGGCATAAGGTACACAGGATAATATTAGAAGTTACTGATGTGAATTTGAGGCTAGACACGAAATGTTATAAGAACTCTACTAATAAAAGCTGGAAATGTAAAAGATTGGTGGGTATGTTTTACCATATGTGGTGGAATTGTACAAAAGTACAAAAGTATTGGCATAAGGTACACAGGATAATATTAGAAGTTACTGATGTGAATTTGAGGCTAGAACCTGAATGTTATCTGTTGAATATGATCCCAGTAAAAATTAGACAATGTGATGTATATTTAATAATAATGATAATAACATCTGCTAGGAATTTGTGGGCTAAATATTGGAAATCAGATAAAATTCCAAATGAAGAAGAATTGACTAATAGATTGTTAAACTTAGCAGAGATGGATAAAGTAAATGTATTAATGCAAGGCAAAGATGATGAAATTTATCAGAAGAGATGGTTGAGGGTGTATAGTTGGATGAACAACAAGAGAAAAAAAGATAGACTCGAATTATATTGAAAGATGAAATATATATGTTTGTTTCTGTTTATATTTGTAAAACCAATAAAAATATTCAAAAAAGGGAAAAAAAGAAAACTAGTAAAGGGCCAAAAGTTAAAAACATCAGTAGATATAGCCAAAAGTACGCATATTTATTTTTTAAAAAAACACCAAAACCTTGTAGGGGTCCAAATAAAGCCTCATAAATAATCAAAGTGACAAATGAACAAAGAACCATATATGACCCGATGCGTTTCGGCCCACAAGAGCCTTCTTCAGAGGTCAAATAGTACAGAATACAAAATGCAACAAAGCCCCTGTTATACTTGTAAGGTAGTAAACAATTGATATACGACCAAAAATGGAATGGTGTACGGACAAATACTTCAGAGGAAGGCGGCAAACAGGAGGGCCTGGCGAGATCTTGTCCATGGGGTCGCGAAGAGTCAGACTCGACTGTGCGACTGAACAACAACAACGGAGAAATAAAAAATATCTGATTAATATTTCCACCTGGAAATTCCCTCTTCTTATTATGAAGTGAATAAGATTGCAGACAATATAAAGGGAACTTAAGGTAATGCTCATTCTATACTGCCTTACTCATTGTGCTAGGGGGGTTAAATCTTGCCTCTTTTGCACTGTTCTTAAATTTTGCAATACAGCTTTTTTAGCAGGCCCCTAGCCAGGAGTTTTTGTTAGGGGGGGCAACAAGGGGGCAGTTTAGTCCAGTGGAGCTGACTCCCGAGGAAGCCGGCTCGGACTCCCTTCCTCGCTCCTGCTCACCTGGGCTCCACGTCTGTTCAGTGTGCCCTTGGTCTGCTCCCCTCAGTGGTCACTCGGAGCCAGGGGTGACCCGACAGCCTCTGCAAGTCGCAGGCCCACAGGCCAGAGGCCCAGCCAGGAAGGCCTCAGCTACCTCTGGCAGCGGGGGGAAGGGCACACGCCACCCAAGATTCAAACCCACCAACAGGAACTAGGGATGGGTCCCCCGCGCGTGTGCGTGTGTGTGTGTATAGTTGGCCAGCCGGCCAGTAGTTCTTTGTCTTTTGTTGTGTACCAGTGAACCATGCTGATCACTACACCAGGATCAGCGGGTTCTACATGCGTCTAACCCACTACACTTCAATGGCGACGAAGGTAGCCCTTCGTCAAGCACCTCCCATTCCTGCAGGCGACCCACACCAGGCTGGCCTTTGTCCCTCCCTCCACAGGGCTTGCACCTGCGCCTGCCTCCACTGCTTCTCCCCCACGCTCACAGGCTCCAGCTTGGCTCGCGCCTCATTGGGAAGCGGGGAGGGGGGGGAGGCACGCCTAGTTAGTGAGGAGGCATGGCACATTCGTGAGGGCCGTCACCCACACTAGCCCCCCCAACCCGTGGCTACGGTCCTGTTTCACGGTCTGTCATTTGCAGTATGATGGTTCACTGCATTGTCCTCAAACCTCACAATCCTGCTTTGTCATCTCTGTGGTATTTTTTGTGCGTCGATCTCTAGTCTTGATAGTTATATACAGGGGTCATTTCGTAGAAAAAGAGGTGCAGGTGCTCATTAGCATAACTCATTAGCATACCTTATTTGCATATGCCACACCCCCTGACATCACCGGAAGTGTGTCAGAAGGCAACCCCCACCGCTCAGGCTCCACTGGACTCTTTTGGATTGCTAGCTATTGGGGGGGGGGGGACGTGCAGATCTGTCCTTGCAGAGGAGGGAGAGCTTGTACCTGAATAAAACTTGGTCTTAAAGGTGCCACTGGACTGTTTTGGACTGAGGGGCCGGGGGGGGGACTCTGCAACTTACCTGGCTGCTTCTTGCTCTGACTGAGGGCTGCTGGGAGAAGGGGGTGGGGCTTGTTGCATGTGCCCGCCCCCTGGGCCCTTTACTGCCGGAGCTCAGCTCCTGTGCGCTCCTGCAGGAAATGACCCCTGGTTATATATATTATACTGGTCTTCCTGCATTGTTTTCAGCTGTAATCCACCTGTAGTCTCAGCCAGACAGGTGGACTTGAAATGAAGCAAGCAAGCAAATAAGTGAATGCTCAACTGCTCAGCGGTCCGCCTTGTAGTGGTCAAGGTCATTCTGCAAAGCAGAGCAAGTCCAGAACATAAGTGCGTGCGCACACACATACAAACCCATCCAATAAAAGAATTTAAACAGTCCAGACGCTGGGCAGTTGGCACTAGTGTCCTACTTTTCTTGGCAAGTCTCTGATTTTAGGCTATCACACACCTCATTAAAAGCCTGACAGGTTCTGAGGAGGGAAAAACAAGAAGGACTATTGCTGTTTCTGGCCACATTTTCCACAGCACGATGTGTGTGACTTTTCTAGCTTTGCCAAGGTATGCCA
>NW_015165943.1:68283-70296 GCF_001447785.1 Gekko japonicus
GGGGGGGGGACAGCAGCAGGTCTTTAAAGGAAGGCTCCATAAGAGACTGATAATAAGAAACTGCATGTGTCTTCAGAAGGAGGGTTCTAGGATTGCAAAGAGGCATCTTTTGCGAAGGCGCAGTCAAACAAAAAGAGAAAACAGATCTACAGGTACAATAAAGGCCACAGAAGGGGCAAGGCAATGGGATTAATGAAAGGAACTGTACCACTGAAGTTAGTGTTAAGGGGCAGTGTGAAAACACAACTCCAACTGAGCAGTCCTAAGCAGAAGGCCCTTCTGAATGCATTGAAGTCAATGGGCTTAGGAAGGCATCACTGTCCTAGAAGGGCCTCATCCTACAATGAGGCTACAGAAACCCACAATATCTAAGGAAAGATACCCCCTCTTTGACTTCCTGCTGTTATTTGGGCTGCATGACCCTCAGGGCTATTTTTGGGCAAGAACGCACAGGAACGGAGTTCCGGCTGGCTCCCAAGTTGGCCACACCCAGCAGGAGCTCATTAGCATAATAGGCCACACCCAACAGCAGGAACTCATTAGGATTGGCTACATTAGGGGTGTGTGGCCTAAGATGCAAAGGAGTTCCTGCTACAAAAAAGCCCAGGGTTTTGACAACAAACAAGGTAAACAGAGTAAGAAGCAAAAGGTGGGTGTGGCTGGATGACCACACGTCTGGTAACATGGGGTGTGTGGCCTAATATGCCAATGAGCCGTGCTGTCGTGGATGTGGCCTAATATGCTAATGAGTTCCTGCTGTTGGGTGTGGCCTATTATGCTAATGAGTTCCTGCTGGGCTTTTTCTACAAAAAAAGCCCTGATGACCCTGAAGTACACAGATAGGTGAAAATGCAGGAGTATGGTTCTTCTGGTGGATGCAGAGCAACTGCTTAAGGTGGTGGTGCACAAAGAAACTCCCTGCTGTACAAATCACACAAACACACACACAGTGTCCTTGCCTACTGGCTTGGCTAGCACCAATGAAAGATGGCTTTGAGATTCAGGACAGGCGTTGAAGGCAGGAGGTGGGACAAAACAGGCAGATGAAAATACCACAGTAGAGGGTTGCCAACCTCCAGGTGGGGCCTGGAGATATCCCGGAATTATGCCTGATTTCCAGACTACAGAGATCCAGTCCCCCTGGGGAAAAATGGCTGCTTTGGAGGGTTCAATCTATGGCATTGTACCCCTCTGAACTGTTTCCCCTTCCTAAGCCTGCCTTCCCCCTATCTCTAGGAATGTCCCAACGCGGAAAGTGTACAGTGACCCACGTCCTTCAGTTTCCACTTTGATTCAGGGAAGACGGCACTCTCTGCCAGATCTGCCTGGAGAACACTCTATCCCTATTTGAAAGATTTGCATGTTTGCACGACCCTTTGGAAATTTGCATTCCGTTGAATCGTATCTTTGTCTGCCATAAAGTTGTGCTCTAATTAGGGACAGCTTAGGGGGGAAAAGTTTGCATGAGTTGAAGAGGTGAGCGGTTCTCCCCCCACCCCCAATTTTTTTATTTTATAAACACAATAAAAACTTTATAACAAGAAGCGTAGCAAGTATAAGAACAAGTACAATAATGAGAAGAACTGCAAGGATAACACCTGCAATAATTTTACTACAATAATAAAACCTGCGAGCGTTAACAACTAATATTAATGAGTACAGATTTTAAAAAATTGTGCAATCTTTCTGACTGCTGTAATAACGTCAGAGGGGTGTCGTCCCCTCTCTCCCTTTCAACCAGCCAATCATTCTCTCCGCGCTTTTGAAAAATGCAGAACTTTTTATCCTCCCCTGAAACAGTTTCACAGACGAAACTGTTCGGCCATTAATTCCAGGGACTACAAGTAGGAAACCTCCCACGTATGCCCTTGAATCTGGAGCCCTTCTTAACACAATTGGCAGTGACCCAAGCCTACTTCAGAATGCGGACAAAAGATTGTGTATCAGCCCAAGCAAGATCAGGGTGCCAGATAAAATAGAACAGCCATATCCTGCAAACCCTCAGAGAACACT
>NW_015165943.1:70334-85523 GCF_001447785.1 Gekko japonicus
TTCTACATGGGAGAAACTGAAGAACTCACTGAAGCTCCTTCGTACTCCAGTCGAAGCTCTTAATTTATTGCTCGCTGTGATATAGCCGTCCAACCATAAGCCAAAGACTCCAGCCTATAGCGCTGATTTGACCTCTCCTGTCCCTGACATTGATAACAGTTTGCAACTCTCTCACGACCTTGATAAGTCAATATCCACACCCTCCCCATCAAACGTGCCAACTCCAATTTTACCAGCTGCCTATAAAGTTAATGCATCAAAGGGGGAAACAACAGTTGGCTGCAGAACATCTCAAAGAAAGACCAGCAAGCCCTCACAGGAGCCTCCTTTTATACAAAGCAAAGGCCAAAGCGGAAGTCCCAGAGGTACAGCTGAGTCCTGAAAACTCTGGCACAGTGGTGTGTGAGAGAAAATCGGAGGCTGCGAGGAAAGCGTGGAGCAAGAAGCTCAGGGAGATGTTGGAGAGGTTTTCTGCAACACCTCAGGAAGAACTCAACAAGATGCAACGGATCTATCATGGTTCGACTGAAGAAACACAGCTCAAGAAATTGAAGAGATGCATTAACAGAAGCCTTGTGTCCAGATCAGGGGAGGTAGTAGTTCCGCTCTATTCTGCTATGGTCAGGCCTCGCCTGGAGTCCTGTGTCCAGTTTTGGACACCACATTTTAGGAAGGATGTTGACAAGCTCGAGCGTGTCCAGAAGAGGGCAACCAGGATGGTGAGAGGGTTGGAATCCAAGTCTTATGAGGAAAGGCTGAAAGAGTTGGGTCTGTTTAGCCTGGGAAAGAGAAGGCTTAGAGGGAGACACGATTGCAGTCTTCAAGTATCTGAAGGGCTGTCATGTAGAAGAGGGAGCAGAGCTCTTCTCTCTTGCTCCGGATTGCAAGACTAGATCTAATGGGTGGAAAGTACAAGGGAGTGGTTATCGGCTAAATATCAGGAGAAACTTCCTAACTGTAAGAGTGGTTGAGCAGTGGAACAGTCTGCCTTGGGAGGGGGTGGATGCTCCTTCACTGGACGTTTTCAAGCGGAGGCTGGATGACCATCTTTCAGGTATGTTGTAGGTATGTAGGGCTATCTTTCAGCTATGCTCCTGCAGAGTGCAGGGGGTTGGACTAGATGACCTTCAGGGTCCCTTCCAACTCTAACATTCTATGATTCTATGTTCTTCCGAAGGCTCTTTTGGTGGGGCAGCAGGAGACAGAGGCCCTTAACTGACAGTGACGATTGATTATTGCTTCTTACAGTTATTAATACTGAAGTTTTCATAGCATTTATAAATGAGGAGAAGCCAGCTGGTCTTTCCTGGCAACAGAGAGTGAAAGGAAGAGGAGGAGATGGGTGCCTCCCTCATCCCTTTTCACCACCAAGGCCAGTGGGGCCAAGTTGACCACAGGCAGAAAGAGATGAGAGATTCTTGAAAAGGTATTATTCGAAACGGACAAGAAAACTGGCTATCCATTGAATCTTGAATGGGAGTTCCCTTTAAAGAATGAACAGTTAAAGATCAGAGTTATTGGACCTGTTGGCTTTAAGCTTACCGGCAGAATTGATAAGGGGACTTCCCTTTAAAGAGTGAGGTGTTTAAAGATCTAGCACATTGCACTTTACTGTTCCAAGTCTATTAGTATTGAATGAGAAAATGTATTCATTGTTTACATGGTGGAATATCTACATGGTGTTATTACATTGATGACTGGAAATAGTTATGTTTGGAATGATTGTATTTTTGGATCTGTAAGATTTTTGTATGTATTCTAGTAGGTTTCACGTGCATTCTGAATATTTTCTACACAGTGTGCTTTGTTATTGTGTGGATTTACCACCGTGTCCCCAGTAAATATTAAATCTGCCTGTTGGGCAGGGTCAACTCTGCTACCAGCAGCACAAAAAGAGGGTGGGTGGGGGCCTCAGCACGGTGTGCTACCACATTCTCTGTGGACTATCAATGTTCCACCTGTGTCTCCCTCTACAGTGTGAGTGCCACATGGCTTAATCCTTTCTCCTCCTTTCTTTCTGGTGCCACGGATCTTTTAATAGTGGTTTAATTTTTTATGTTCTTGCTTTTAACGCCACTTTGTGTGTGTTGCCACTTTTGTGTGTGTTGCTTAATTAGACTGGGTGGGTTTTTTTGTTAAGAATCACTATGAATGCCTGCTTAGGGCAGATGGGAATACATGAAATACTTCTCCGCCATTGGTCACCAAGTAGCCACGTTCAGCTAGAAACCAATCAAATTCCAGATAAAGCACCTCTTTCCTAGCTCCAACCACCATCTGTGTTTGCACCCTCACTGAGGTCAGGGCTGTACCACTCCAAACTGCAAGAAGAAGGGCAAACATATGGCTGTAGGTTCCACGGTGCACTTCTGGTATTTATATACCTGCCTGTTCCAAATGATGTGCCCCCCCCTTTCTGTATCCCCCTATGCTTCAAAGCTGCATCGGTGTGTACTAGAGACAGGACTGGAGAGAAATGCAGGAAAATCCCATACACCTTTCACGAATGGATGGCTCCAAACAACCTTAGTAGACAATACTGATCTTGATAGGTCTGACTCAGCGTAAGGCTGCTTTATGTGTTCATGGGAAGTGAGTGCGGACTGGGCGTGGACTGTGAGTCTCTCGTTTGCTGTGTTTGCTCAGAGCACCTTGTTTTACTGTGACCTTCTACGGACCAGTCCTCTTTGTATGTCAGATGCCACCAAGATCTCTTCTGCAGGCTTGTTGTTGTTGGTCTGGAAAATTAATAGTGCCGCCCTAAGCAAACTTACACACTTCTAAGCCAACTGATTTCAATGGACTCTGCTCGTGGTTCCACTACTAAGCAGCCTCCAAGCAAACATAAAGGGGGGAAATGTTTAAAAGAAGACAGAAGAAGACACATTTTTATCTTTTTTTTTACTGAAATCTCATTCCAGTGCAACGTCAGTGAGAGCATGTATGAAAAAAATATATTAAAAGAACATCTTTGTGGCACTTTGATAGGAAAAACTCCGCCTTTTGTCCACTTTCTTTCTTCCAAAAAAAGAGCTCCGTTCCAGGGAGTGCCCAACAGAACATTTTACTTAAGTAGACAAAAGGTGTGGTGGAGTGGGGGGGGGGACATGGCGGAGGGGAAAACACAGCAACAGAGATACACTTCTAGTATGTAAACGTAAAGGGCGTGGTAGAAAGAGCTGGGGCAGAAAGAACAGCCGTCATTTCCTCCTCAAGCAACCGATAACGCCAAGTGGAAAGCGTCAAAACAGATTTCCCTGGATGCAGTTGTGTGTGTGTGTCAAACTGACAAATGTGACGCAGCTGGTTAAGTCCTGTAACGATTCACGTGAGCAGCGTGTAGACTGCTCATGTGTAGACTCTTGGAAGATGGCAGCAGCTACTTCATGACTGGAAAAATCACAAAACCGGCATCAGCTCAGAGAGCGGGTGCAAATATTATTGTAGGCATCTCCCTTTGCATGGCACAGTTTTTCCCCCATTCACAAAGGAAGAGTCCTGGGCTTAGGTCAGCGGCTCTTTTGAATTTATCTGAAGAAGTGAGGAGTGACTCACAAAAGCTCACCCCCCCACACCTCCGCCACATATCTTGTTCGTCTTTAAGGTGCTACTGGACTCTTGCTCTTTTCTACTGCTAAGGTAAAGGTAAAGGTAAAGGTTCCCTTGCTCGAAAGCCAGTCGGATTCGACTCTAGGGTTGCAGTGCTCATCTCCGTTTCAAAGCCGAAGAGCCAGCGCTGTCCGAAGACGTTTCCGTGGTCATGTGGCCGGCATGACTAAACACCGAGGCGCACAGAACGCTGTTACCTTCCCACCGAAGTGGTACCTATTTATCTACTTGCAATTTCTTGCTTTCGAGCTGCTAGGTTGGCAGGAGCTGGGGCCAGAGACGGGAGCTCACTCCGTCATGCGGCACTCTCGGGTCTCGAACTGAACTACTGACCTTCCACAGCCTGCAGTTCAGCGTCTTAACCACTTGAGCCACCGCAGCTCCTACTGTTACAGACTAATAACGGCTGCCCATCCTGAACTTAAACTGCTTATGCATTTAGACCCTTGAAGGGCTTTTTTTTGTCTGTGTGTGTGAGGGGGGGGTGCCGGAGCTCTCAAGAGGGAAATGAAGTTTTTCAATCCATATACTGAAAACTCATGGACTTTTAAACATTTTTAAAATAATTTTGTCGAAGAGGTTCCAGAACCTGTAAAGGAGTTGCCTGCATTGCTCAGCTGGCGTCAGAAACGGCTTTTGAGACATGTAGTGAGTAGAGTGCCACACTAGGATCTCGGAGTCCTGGGTTCGAAACCCCACTTTGCCGTGAAGCTCTCTTTCTCAGCTTAACCTCCCTCACAGGATTATGAGGATAAAATCGGGAAGGGAGAACCCCGTTTGTCACTCTGAGCTCCTTGGGGGGAAGGGCAGGAGAAAAAGGTGCTGGATAGAAAGAGACAGCTGGACAGCCCTCTGACAGTTTTGCCCAATAAAAATTTCCAAAGCGTGAGAGGCGTTGCTCTTTCTGACTACCCCCCCCCACCGAAGAGGAGCTGGACGATCGCCAGCCAGCACAGAAACAACCAGGGCCGGCTGCCTGTTCTCCCCAGCCCTTGGGAAAGGGTTTCCCCCTCATCCAATTGTAGCTATGCTCCAGGCAGTAGAGTGTGATTCTCTCAGAAAAGTCAAACAGACTTTACTCAACAGATCATTGACTTGCGGAACTCCCTGCCACAGGATATCTTGCTGGTTACCAACGGAGATGGTTCTAAAGGGGGATTAGACACATTCAAGGGGGAGAGGCCTGTCACCGGCTTGATGATGGTGAAATGGAACCTCCATGGCCAAAAGAATTAAACCTCTGCATACAAATAATGAGAGGCGACAACTGGGGAAGGGAGCCTCCCTCCGTTCCTGCTTGTAAGGCTCTAGAGGCATTGGGTTGGCCAGTGTGCAAAACAGGTGGCTGGCCTAGCTGGACTACTGGTCTGATCCAGCATGGGCCCTGTTTTGTTCTCTTATGCGCCTTGTGGTTGATGAGCCTCCACGGAGCCCAAACGGGCATATGCTCCTTCCAAGGCACGTCTCAGCAGTAAATGGGAGACCACCACACAGCCGCCTGCGTTGTGACCAGACTGGGCGCTCTGCCAGGCCACAGGTTTTGACAGGTGCGTGCCTGACTCCGCCAATCTTTGATGGTGGCTCTGGAAATGGCAGCTTCCTCTCAGGCTGGATAGAATCAAGAGTGATGGCTGCGTGTTCCATTTTCCTCAGGCAGCATCGATTTAGGCCCTCATCTGGACCATTTCCTTGCATCTGTGACTTGAAATGTAATTTGATTAAGAAGATAGGAGGAAGAAACATAATCAGCTTCTTTTCCAGCCCGTGATTCTTTCCCCCCCCCCTTCCCGAGACAGGCTGGAAGACTCCAAACAAATGTGTTTTTCGGTGGGAGGAATCAAAAACATCAGAAGCAGCTGAGATTTGCTGGCAACCCAGGCCTGGCTTTCACCAAGAGGGCTGTGAGCAAGGAGATTTGTAAGGAGCGGTGCTGGGGGGGGGGATGGGGACGCAGGATGTTCCGTCTCCCAAGCACTTGGCTGGATTTAGCTTATTGGAAGCAGAGAAAAAGGTGCGACCGGAAACAGGAGCCATGCCAGTTGAGAAGGTCGAATGCGGCCTTCCATGAGGCATCAACCTCTCGGTTACTGGAAAATGCTTTCGCAGCAATCTTGGCGGCAGCAACGCTCACGCTCTGAGGGCCGCACCGAAGCAGGAAGGCTTAGCCGAGTGCTTCCCAGACCGTTAAGTGCCCCAGACTGCTTGTGCTGTACCAGCTATGCTACAGTGAGAGGCCTCAGCCTCTCCCAAGCAACTTTTAAGGAGCAGTTCAAGCTACCAGAAAAAGCTAAGGGGGGTATTTTCACCCCAGGAATGATCCAGTTCAGTCAACAGTGGGAGGGCTTCTAATGTCCTGGCCCCACTGGTGGACCTCCTGGTGGCACCTGGTATTTCTGGCCACTGTGTGATACAGAGTGTTGTCCGTCTCCCAAGCACTTGGCTGGATTTAGCTTATTGGAAGCAGGGAAAAAGGTGCGACCGGAAACAGGAGCCATGCCAGTTGAGAAGGTCGGATGCGGCCTTCCATGAGGCATCAACCTCTCGGTTACTGGAAAATGCTTTCGCAGCAATCTTGGCGGCAGCAACGCTCACGCTCTGAGGGCCGCACCGAAGCAGGACAGCTTAGCCGAGTGCTTCCCAGACCGTTAAGTGCCCCAGACTGCTACCAGAAAAAGCTAAGGGGGCATATTTTCACCCCAGGAATGCTCCAGTTCGGATTGGGAGATGCATCATTTAATGTGACTTGCTTTATGGTAGGGTAAATGCTATTTATGCACAACCCCCCCCCAAAAAAAAAACCCCAAAAAACCCCCACAGCAGCTCAGGGATAAAAGCAGGATTGAAACGTTCTCCCTAATAGTCTTGTGGTAGGCAACTTGCAAATTGTTTTGACACAAAAGAGTGTTCAGGCATGCTAACAACCCGGGGGGGTGGCATTACCGTACAGGGCTTTTTTTGTAGAAAAAGCCCAGCAGGAACTCGTTAGCATAATAGGCTATACCCAACAGCAGGAACTCATTAGCCTATTAGGCCACACCCCTGACAGCACAGCTCATTTGGATATTAGGCCACACCCCCATGTTACCAGAAGTGTGGTCATCCAGCCACACCCACCTTTTGCTTGTTATTCTCTTTACCTTGTTTGCTGTCAAAACCCATGTCAGGCCACACACCCCTAATTGTAGCCAATCCAAATGAGTTTCTGCTGTTGGGTGCGGCCTATTATGCTACTGAGTTCCTGCTGGGCGTGGCCAACTTGGGAGCCAGCCGGAACTCCGTTCCTGTGTGTTCCTGCCCCAAAATAGCCCTGACCGTGTATCATATAAACAGGTCTTGAAGCCTAATTGTGTAAAAGCACATGGCCATTAAAAAAGATGTTTGAAATGAGCATGATCAGTACTGGACGTACATCCATCTCCTTTGTTACATAAGCACCAAGGAGCCATGGTGGCCGCAGTTATGACACTGGGGACATGATGAGGCAATCGTTCCTCACTCCCCCAACTCCTGCCAGGGGCACAGTTTGGCACCAAAATATTTGAACTGAGGACACAAGCCGTTGGCTTACAGACAGTTCACGAGCAGGAAAATCTCAAGGTGATGCGCACAAAGTGTGCATGCACACAAAAGCTTATACCCAGAATTAAACTCCGTTGGTCTTAAAGGTGCCACTGGATGCAAACAGTGTTCTATGGGTTTCTCTTACTTAAGTTGGGCTGCTACCCTGGCAAAGCAGCTACAGGAGAGTGCTCTTGCCTTGCCATTGGGCCCCAGACTCCAAAACATGCCCGGGTGACAGCTGTCCTGCAGAATGCAATATTCCAAGCATCAATATCAATTTCTTCTAAGCTGTAAATGGAAGCCACTCTTTGACTGGTAAAGCACGATGCTGGACTATACGGACCACTGGTCTGATCCAGCAGAGCCCATCTTATGTTCTTAAGGGACTCCCAATTTAGATGGGGGGTGTCAAACCCTTCCCCACACACAGTTTTTGCTCTTTCAGTCCAGGTAGGGGAGGGGGCAATTTGCCCCACGGAGGGGGCAGGATATGGGTACCCATATGTTTTCCTCCGGGGACAAACACCCCCAGGGAGGGTGCATGCTCAGACTGAGCTCAGCAAAACTCCACTGGGGAGGGGCATCAAACCCCCTTCACCCTTGAGCTGAAGCGGAGAGGGGGATGGAACGGCTGCTCCATAAAAGCAAAGCAGAGCTCTGCTGGCGGATCTCTTGCTACAGGACCTTTCGCCAAAGCCAAATAACAGCATTTCAGAGAGAAGGAGGCAGCCCAGCCCAGCCACAGGACTGGCGGCAGGCAGCATTCCTAATTATTGTGTTCCATAGCTGTCTTTGCTCTGGTGGTTATTTAGGGTTAGAAGCTCTACAGAAACCGGCCAAGTCTCTTCGACGCCTGGGGAGCAGCAGGGACAGAACCTCCTAAGGAGGTGATGTGGGGGGGGGGTGCTGCAGTCTAGAAGGACTCTACTTAAGATCTCACCTGTTCACCAATGTTCCCTCTAAGCTGTGGAGTCCTGTGAGCAAAAATTCTACTTTGTGAGCTACTGGCATTCAAGCTGTGAGCGAGCGATTTGCTGCTGCACAAATCAGTTTGCTCTGGAGCCCTCCTTCCTGAGCCAAGGCAAAAATGTGTGAGCCAGAGGCTAAAAAACTGTGAGCTGGCTCACACTATCTCAGCTTAGAGGGAACACTGCTGTTCACATCCCTGTTTCTCAACAGAGCTCAGAGAGTAACATACATGGCCCATCTAGGGTTGCCACCTCCAGCCTGGGAAATTCCTAGAGATTTGGGGAGGGGAGGGGATCGCAGTGGGGATGTAATGCCCCCAAAGATGCCATTTTCTCCAGGGGCACTCGTCTAAATGGAAGGGAAGGTGGCCCGGTATAGCCCAACTTCATCGGATCTTAGAAGCTAAGCAGGGAGGGTCAGGACTTGGGAGGGAGGCCACCAAGGAAGCCTCTGCAGAGGGAGGCCCTGGCCGACCACCTGTGTTGCTCACTCGCCTTGGAAGCCCCTCGCTGGGTGGGTGGGGGTCACCATAAGTCAGCTGCGACTTAACAGCCCTTTGCACACATGCTAATCTATACAGCCCGGAGATCAGTTGTAATTCTGGGGGGACTGCGGGGGCCACCTGAGGATTGGCACCACTAGGCCCATTCTCCCCCCACACCAATGTTCCCTCTAAGCTGTGGAGTCTTGTGAGCAAAAATTCTACTTTGTGAGCTACGGGCCTTAAAGTTGTGAGCGAGCGATTTGGGGACTGCATAAATCAGTTGTTTGGGAGCTGTCCTTCCTGAGCTAAAACAAAAATCTGTGAGCTGGAGGCTAAAAAACCGTGAGCTAGCTCACACTAACTCAGCTTAGAGGGAACACTGCCCCCCACCCCACCCCTATTTCATCCTCACAAAAGCAGGACAGGCTAAGAGCGAAAGCAACTGACCCCAAAGTTACCCAGAGAGCTTCATGGCCGAGTGGGGATTCGAATCCAGATCTCTCCAGCCCCAATCTGACAATCCAGCCACTACGCTGTCCTCTCTCTCTTAAGATGCCTTTTTGAACGTCACTTCCTGCTTGATTATCTCCAGCCTGTGGTTCCAAGGGACAGGGTGTGTAAATCTGCCCGCTGACGTGGGCGGCTGGGAGATTGATTCAGGGATGTCAAGAAACAGTCCGCAGATTCCCCTCCAGCTCAGGAAATACCACACATTTCATTTGATTGCCAAGAGTGGAGGAGCCGTCTGATTAGCCTGGGGCACAGGAATGGAGAGAAAACGGAGCAGCTATAGGCAGACTGATTCTAGGAACCCCCCTCTGACTCTTGGGGCGATGAGGCCACAAAGGTGCAGAGCACAAATGGGTCTACCCCCCCACAAACACACCAAACTTGGATGATTTTCTTACACACACACACACACACACACACACACACTTTCCTTCAGGAACTCTGCATGAAAAGAGTTCTTCAAGCTGCCCGTGGTAAATACTCTTGGATTGGAGCACAAAGCATAAGAAGTCATTCAGAGTTCCACCAGGAGCAGGAAAGGATGGGGGAAGGTGTCAGAGCGGTAAAAACCTGGCTTTGCATAGGCACAGTTTATATTTTTGGAAGCTTCTCCCCACCACCACCTTTGTCTCTTTGCGCCACACTGAAAACACGAGACAAAAGCGCCAAGTTCCAAGGAAGTGGCAGAGGCCCTCCACCAAAGGCACGCTTGGCTACACGGCAACAATTTTGTGCGCTGTCTCAGAATCTTCCATCACGCCACCGACACGGTTAACGGCTAGCGTGCTCCGCCCCACCACGGCCTGCGCTGTCTGGATTCTGGGAGGGAAAAATCCTGCCATCTCTCAGGGCATGCCTCAGAGGGAGCCAGCTGGTGGCTCAGGGAAATGGTTTCCAGCCCCGCAGGGCTATTTCCCCAGCCGCCCCCCCCCCAGTCCTATCAGGGCTCTTTTTGTAGAAAAAGCCCAGAAGGAACTCATTAGCATAATAGGCCACATCCAACAGCAGGAACTCATTAGCATATTGGGCCACACCCCTGACAGCACAGCTCATTAGCACATTAGGCTGCACCCACATGTTACCAGAAGTGTGGTTATCCAGCCACACCCACCTTTTGCTTCTTATTCTGTTTACCTTGTTTGTTGTCAAAACCTTTTTTTGTAGCAGGAACTCCTTTGCATGTTAGGCCACACACCCCTAATGTAGCCAATCCTAATGAGTTTCTGCTGTTGGGTGTGGCCTATTATGCTAATGAGTTCCTGCTGGGCGTGGCCAACTCGGGAGCCACCCGGAACTCCGTTCCTGTGCGTTCCTGCCCCAAAATAGCCCTGGTCCTACTAAATCTTAATTCAGTGGGCTTTTTTAAAAAAAAGGGGGAAAAAGGGAAAGTGAAACTGGCAAAGGAAAAAAAATGTTTTCACATTGTCAGAAATGAAAGATAAGCCATACCGGTACAAATTACACACGGAGCTGAAGAGAGAGAGGGTCACACAAAATATGGGAAACGCACCTTGCTTATAGGCGACTCGAGGCTGGAGTACATATGCTACAGAATGGCTAAAGCCCTTGCTTCCAGACAGTGCCAGTTACAAGACTGCCTGCACAACAGTGCGCTGATTTTCTCTTTTTGTGCGGCAAAACACAGGTTCGAGTGAGCGATCCCCGGCTCTAGAGGGGCCCAGCCAGAGGTGCGGGGGACGGCCATCTGGAGGAGTCCCAAAAGACTCACTCCCTTGTGCTTCCTTGCCCTGGTGCGCAATAAAGTCCTCCCTTTGACAAATATTACATCTGGCCAGGAGCGGGACTGCCCCACCAGAGGATCAGCCAGCATACCCTCAAGGACCTCGGCCAGAAAACGTGATGGATGTGTCCGCCCTGCGTTCTCGACTGAAAACACACACCCCCCCAATGCTTGTCCTGGCTGCTCCCTCTTCTCCCGGCTTCTAGACTTACAAAGTGTCCGATTTCACTCCTTCCCAGTCGCATGTGCGCATGTGGACCGGCTCCAGGTGCTGAGAAGCCAAAGAGCAGCTGTTTTCCCCCCTGCTGCTTGGAGCCGCCCTGAGTATTGCTGGACTCCAGCAGGGGCGGCTGGGAGGGGGAGTTTGGGCGCAAAAGGGAAGAGAGTTCTTCCCGGATTTCCCTGGGAAACACAGCTGTGGATTGTGGCCACCCTGTTGCGGAGACAGAGAGAGAGTCAAAGAAACCCTGCCAGAAAAGTTACACCAAAGAGGAGAGGAGTTAAGAAATAGGTCCATCGACCCCATCCCGTCCCATATCTTTTCCTTGGTTATTTCGCCCCTCGTGTCCTCTGTTTATAATGCATACAATCGCCTTAGGGCTGTTCCAAACTGAGCAGCCACCCTTTTCCAGCTGGGATAATTTCAAACAGAGCCCCAAACCACTGATGCAGTGATAGCCGAGTGACACCTTCTCTGTTGCCCCTGAAAATGCAGAGACATTTGCAGGAGAAATGGAGCACCTGCACATCAGTCTTTCTGACACTTTCCTGGCCTCAGCTCCTCCCCACAACTGCCCGTCTCCCTTCCTCATGCATCACCAAGGGCTTTCCCATGGTTTCTTCAATCAGTACGTGCTAGATCACTCTAGCACAGTGGTGGCGAACCTTTGGCACGGGTGCCAGAGGTGGCACTCAGAGCCCTCTCTGTGGGCACGTGTGCCATCGCCCCAGCCAGGCCCAGACCGTCATTAAAGTGTCGAATTCTCTGCCAAATAATTTTAAGTAAATGAAAGCATTTGGGATTGCTTTCCTTACTTTGTTTGGATAATCTTAAGTTAATGTATGGATTGTTTTTTTCTAAAGTAAAACCTCAGTATTCAGGTTAAATTTGCCGTGTTGGCACTTTGCGATTAATAAGTGGGTTTTGGGTCGCAGTTTGGGCACTCGGTCTCTAAAAGGTTCGCCATCACTGCTCTAGCATCATAATTTTATAACAATCCGTCTCCGTGATCTACTCATTCCTCGGAATTCCCGGCTTCCACTAAGAAAAAGGTAAGTCTCTATCCCCGGCAAGGATCCTATCAAACCAAATCTGAGAAACGTCACAGCAAAACAAGGGAAAACCTGGAAAGCAGATGATTAGGGGACAAATGCTGTGTGGATGCTAAAAAAGCAAAGAAAAGAACGGGCTCCGGTTTGGATGCCAAACGGAAGCAAAACATCCACGTGGAAGCAATCCAGGGATTCCCTGGGGTGGGAGAACCCTCTCCGCCCTTGCTGTGGACACCGTTCTGAAATCGGCACGGCGTGTCGTGCCACGTCTGTGGTGGCCAAATGCGTGGCTGGCTTGTGCATCAGTTGACAACCGGTGTGCAAGCAAGCCTAGGCACAAGGCACACTGCATGGGCTGCTTGAGCCCGCGCTCAGGCAGACCCAACCCATCCGGGTATTGTCCAAACACGCAGCCCCCCTGCATCAAAAGGGCCCACCGGATCAACTTCTCCTGTGACTTGGGTCAGTATTTCTCAAGGGTCAGTCACTCCCCTCCCATGCCCTGCCCTGCCCTGCTCACAACAGGAGACTGTACCCCCCCTCCCACACACTACAACATTCCTCGTCTGTACGATTCCTTAAATTCTCTTGATTTGTCTCTTCTCACCGGGAAACACGGGTGCCTCTTCTCTGTCCTTTGTCGGGAGAGCATGTGTTCATCCCAAGAATCCCAGCTGTCATCCCTGACATGCCCCCCCCCAAACACACACAGAAAAAAGGGGGCACCATTCCAGCTACTGCCCATCAGGACCCCAATGTCAACGGCACTCCTCCCCCCGCAGTTAAAAACGAAGGATCACGTTGTTCATCCAACAGCAGCAGCAGCAGCTTGGGAACTTTCCACGACACCCTTGTTGTCTTCACTGTTGAGGACCGCTCCATCATCCTCCTTGCCTTAAAAAAGAGGGGGGGGGAAGGAAGAAAGGACTCTCTGTGATCAGTCAGCGATGTGCGTAGCTTGTGAGGGAGACAGGTAGGGGGTGCCCTTGAGGACGTAAACACCTCCCTGCTCACTCTGCGCTGGCGGTGCCTTCTTAAAGTTAGCCCCGGTGCTCTCTGCAAACGAGGGGTCTCGCTCTGGGTGGGGAAGAAGGCCGCAGTCCCCTGAGGACAGGGGGTCATCTGGGGCAGACGCTCTGGCCGGGTGCGTAGCCAGCCGCCGGTTCCTGCCACGCAGCTCCACAGACTGTCAGTCATCCTTCCTGGCTGGGCGTCCTTTTGCTATTCATAACGTTGCTTGCTTTCTAAACGGGGTTTGGACCCACATGCTGCCAGGTTCCACCATCTCCAAAACAATGGGGGGGGTTGTCCTCAAAGCTCTCCCCCCCCCTCCAGACTCCCCTCATTCTGTCACGGGACACAAGGGAAAAGCTCTGGCCACGCTCTACCTGCTCGGCGCCGGCATCATAGGGCTCCCTGCTCCACGGCCACGGGCTCGCCCTGCTGCTTCTTGCGCTGCCTCTCCCTCTTGGCCCGCCAGCAGACCAAGGCGGCCACCAGCAGTCCGACCCCGAAGATCAGGGTGGCCACGGAGACCACCTTGGCGATGTCCATCTGCGGCCCATTGATGGTGAAGGTGATGCACGTGGCGGCGACGCCGATGACCAAGGAGACGATGCCGAAGGGGAAGACGCAGCGGTACCAGGACTTCTCCGTGCCCCCCGTGGCCAGGGCCAGCTTGTTGAGCGTGGCCGTGGAGTCCGTGGCAGTGGCCACGGGCAGCCCCGGCTTCCCGCCTTGCAGGCAAGTCAGCGAGTTGGTCTTGCAGCCCATCATCCTGACGGCAGGCGCAGCCAAGACTGCCCCCAGCAACCCAGCGTGGAGGGGGGGATCACATCTGGGGTGGGGAGAGCCCCTCCTGCTCTCTCTCCGGCAAGCAACAGGAGGAAGGGAGCAAAGTCCTGCCTGCCCCGCTGCCCCCGCTGCCTTTTTGCCTGGCTGCCGCCTCTCTCCCTCTGCTCTGAGCTGCTTCGGCTCCAGCCAACTCTTTTGCTGCAGCGTAGAGCAGCGATTGGCAAGCAGGAGAAGTGATCTCACGCCAGGAGGCGGGAGCTGCAAGTCGGTTAACTGTTTCAGAGGCTGTGGGCAAACATCTCCCTGGGATCCCAGCGGGAGGACGGGTCTGCAGGCTCCGCGGTGGGGACAGAAACCAGTCGTAGAGCAGGCTCAGTCCCCGGGGTGCCTCTTGTAAGGACCGTGATGTTTGGAATGACGCAGTAGTAATGTGAAGGTAGTTTGCTGCGAACAGCCTGCATTGCTGGTTGGCTCCTGGCTCTTTACTACTTAATTGCACCTTCGCTTCTGAGAGCAACTTCCTCTCTGAAATACCAGTGAAGCCTCTGCACCGGGTCTGCAAGAAGTCTCTTTTGGCAGGGGGCAGAGAAAGGGGTTACACTTCATCGAGGTCTGGGGCGTGGTGCACTGGTTAGAGTGTGAGAATAGGGACTGGGAGCAGTGTTCCCTCTAAGCTAAGTTAGTGTGAGCTAGCTCACAGTTTTTTAGCCTCCAGCTCACACATTTTTGTCTCAGCTCAGGAAGGAGGGCTCCAGAGCAGACTATCCAAATCGCTCGCTCACAACTTTAGTGCCAGTAGCTCACAAAGTAGAATTTTTGTTCACGAGACTCCGCAGCTTAGAGGGAACATTGACTGGGAGACCCAGATTCGAATCCCCCCTCTGCCATACGGACGCTTGCCGGGTGGCCTGGGGCCAGTCACGCTCTCTCAGCCTGACCGAACTCACAGGGTCGCCGTGAGATCCTTACAAGGAGGGCGGGAGAACGACAGAAGCTGCTTTGGGTTCCCACTGGGGAGAAATGAAGTCTACAAAATGGCAAGTGAGTCAAATCAAACCTTGCAGGTGAAGTCGAAAGACACTTAAGGACGTGGCCAGTGTTCCCTCTAAGCTGAGTGAGTGCGAGCCAGATCACAGTTTTTTAGCCTCCACCTCAAACGTTTTTGTCTTAGCTCAGGAAGGATGGCTCCAGAGCAAACTAACTGATGCAATAGTTAAAGTGCTCACTCACAACCAGTGTTCCCTCTAAG
>NW_015165943.1:85660-100241 GCF_001447785.1 Gekko japonicus
CTCAGAAAGGAGAACTTTTGCTCACAAGACTCCACAGCTTAGAGGGAGCATTGCTCACAACTTCAATGCCAGGAGCTCACAAAGTAGAATTTTTGCTCACATGACTCCACCGCTTAGAGGGAGCATGGGTCCTGACCCAATTTGGCCCGTGTGGGGGGACACACACTGTTTCATGGCACTCAGCCAAAACCTTTAGCAGAACTAATGGACAGAGCCTTTCAGGAAGTAACAGAGAAGACTCCAGACTGGATGGAGACCTGGGGGGAATGGGGGGCTGCCTTCCTGAAGACAGCTTCCTGGGGGAAAGCCCCACTGAATGACAGAGAGCATCCTTCTGACTAGAGTGGCGTAGGATTGTTCCCACTGTTAGCAAATAAGCATGGCCCACGTTGCTTGCATTGGTAGCCGCACACCCTCCCCCCACATTGCAACTTTCAAAACCAGGATCTCATTAGTGTCTGCTCAAACTTTTCAACATGTTGCATGCTGTTTATGATCTGTTAGTCTGTTTGCATTTATAGCTCTGCTATTTTGCAAAACAAAGAAGACAAATCAGCCCCCCCCAAAAAAAACATTCCTCTTTTTCACATCGCAAACAGACCGGTGGTTTGTCAAACACTGTAAGCATTTTTTCCCCCTGTTAAGCAAAGTGATACTGAAACTTGGCATCAAGGGAAACATTACAGAAAGTGATATCGTCCTCCTATCCGGTCTCTCGTGTCCGGGAAGCACGTGGGCAGTTGCTCCAGTCTAAATTGTGCGTTAGCTAAAGGAAGCTTGCAATGCCGGCGTGGGGGAGTGGTCAGAGTGTCAGGCTAGGATCTGGGAGACCCAGGTTCGAATCCCCACCATCTCTCCGCCTCAGCTTCCTCGCAGGGTCGCTGTGAAGTTAAATGGAAAACGGCAGCCTGAGCCCCCTCCGGGCTCACCAGTTCATAACAACACTAGTCGTGAAAGAAACGCATGCCAGTAATGCCACAGAGATTTCGAACCCCTTCGCCACTGTGAGCTTTCAGTGTGGTGGCCCTTTTACGCTGCCAAGCAAATATTTCGAACCCCTTCGCCACTGTGAGCTTTCAGTGTGGTGGCCCTTTTACGCTGCCAAGCAAATATTTCGAACCCCTTCGCCACTGTGAGCTTTCAGTGTGGTGGCCCTTTTACGCTGCCAAGCAAATATTTCGAACCCCTTCGCCACTGTGAGCTTTCAGTGTGGTGGCCCTTTTACGCTGCCAAGCAAATATTTCGAACCCCTTCGCCACTGTGAGCTTTCAGTGTGGTGGCCCTTTTACGCTGCCAAGCAAATATTTCGAACCCCTTCGCCACTGTGAGCTTTCAGTGTGGTGGCCCTTTTACGCTGCCAAGCAAATATTTCGAACCCCTTACTTGCACTCTCTAGAGCAGAAGAGGAGGCACATTCCCTTACACAGCTCTGGTCTGAGACCACAGCAATCGCTTTGCCACCTGTGCCGAGCATCACACACACGGGTAGGCCAGGGAACTCAAACAGACTGCTCCGTCTCTCGTGTCCGGGAAGCATGTGGGCAGTTGCTCCAGTCTAAATTGTGCGTTAGCTAAAGGAAGCTTGCAATGCCGGCGTGGGGGAGTGGTCAAAGTGTCAGGCTAGGATCTGGGAGACCCAGGTTCGAATCCCCACTCGTGCCGTGGCAGCCTGCTGAGTGACACACACGGCCACACACTCTTAGCCTAATCCACCTCACAGGGTTGTTGTTGTGAGGATAAGATGGAGGAGAGAACGAGGTAAGCCGCTTTGGGTTCCCGTTGGGGGGAAGCTAATGAATGAATGAATGAATGAATGAATGAATGAATGAATGAATGAATGAATGAATGAATGAATGAATGAATGAATGAATGAATGAATGAATGAATGAATGAATGAATGAATGAATGAATGAATGAATGAATGAATGAATGAATGAATGAATGAATGAATGAATGAATGAATGAATGAATGAATGAATGAATGAATGAATGAATGAATGAATGAATGAATGAATGAATGAATGAATGAATGAATGAATGAATGAATGAATGAATGAATGAATGAATGAATGAATGAATGAATGAATGAATGAATGAATGAATGAATGAATGAATGAATGAATGAATGAATGAATGAATGAATGAATGAATGAATGAATGAATCCTGCCCAAAAATAGCCCTGATATTCATCATCTATCACCTTTTTATCACGCCTTTTCTCAAAGGAGCTCACAGTGGCATATAAGGTTTCCCTCCCCTTTGCTGTAAACCACTCTCAATTTCCCAGATGGGTCTATGGTGGATACCTATGGTAAGAAAGTGGGCTTGTTTACAGGCATGAAACCTGGCCAAGGAGAGACATGACCCTCCTCTCTGCACCCATCAGTCTCCCTAACAAGCTAACAGATCAGCCACCCATCATTCCCAGTGAACAAGTTCCAGGACTTCACACAAGGAAACACTTTCCCTCAAAACCTGTTTTCAGTGCCAGGATTGGTTGTCACTCAGGAAAGTGGAGTAATAAGATGTTTTTTTAAAAAAAACAAACAAAAACAAACCGTTTACTCACAATATCGTTACGTGCCCTCCGCTTTCCAAGTGAGAAGAAGTTCCAAGGTCAACGTTCACCGGGTTTGATTTCCTGTCGGCAAGAGAAGAAAGGGGAGAATTTGGTAATATTTGCTTTGTCAGTAAACATCAGGCGGTGTTCAGCCGGAGGCAATAAGGCACTCTTACACAGCTGCAGGCCAAAGTCCCAGAAAGAGGGCTTCTCTACCACACGGGGCTCTGCTTTCAGACAACTCAATTCTCTGGCTCCCCAAAGTCCTCTTTCCCCACCCATACCTGTCCCCTTCACCTCAGCTGGTGGGATGGAACCTTCTCCAAATTCTGAGAGGCCCTTGAACCAAAGATCCACCTGGAGACCATCTCCTGACAAATAGCTCCCACTGAGGAAGCATCTATGCCCATTAAAGAACACACTGATATTATTTTTTCAGACTCCATTATCATAATACCGACAAAAATACATCAATAAATATTTTTTTTAAAAAAAAATGAAGAACCACCATTAGAATATCTATTGATTCCCAGTGGAATGAGCATCTTCCCCTGTCTGCCAGAGGAGATACAGAGGAGAAAAACAAATGTGGACTTCCAGAGGAAAAGCATTCTGTAACTGCATAGACATCACAGAAAAGTGCTGGCTCTAAGCTGGAACTAGAGACGGGAGCTCGCTCCGTCATGCGGCACACTCGGGTCTCAAACTGCTGAACTACCAACCTTCCACAGCCTGCAGTTCAGCGTCTTAACCACTTGAGCCACTGCAGCTCCTGCTGGCTCCTAAATGCTGGTAATTCTATCTTTCTCAAAGACTGAGCCTGTGGCAGGGGCTCATTAGCGGATCTTAGAGTCCCAAGGAGCTCAAACAGGAGATGGTACTCCCATCTGAGACCCAGATCACACAGGATTCTAAAGGTTAAAGCCTTGAAATACATCCAGAAACAAACTTGTAACTGTTGCAGATGTTTTAGAACAGGTGTAATGTTTTCTGACCATCCTATACTTGTCAGTACAGAGAAAGGCATTCTGTCTTAGCTCAAGTTTCTGAACTGTCACCTAGGGCAGCCACATAAAGGGAGCATCACAGTAGTCTAACCTGGACGTCTCTGACCTGATGGTAATCAGGTCTTTGAGCATCTGCAGAGTTCCTTTTGATCAAGAAACTGCAACCAGTATTCACTTATCTGAAAATATTTCTATCACAGAGGGAGATATTAGCTGGCAGGACAGAAATCTATCCACACCCCCCATATAGAAATTGGGCAGCTGCTAATTTACAGCATTCATTCAGAGCCTGAAGCCATTAAGCATTGTCACAAAGCATTTCAGAAGACAAAGAACACTCCTCCTTAAATTTACTATCTAAAAAGATTTGTCTCGGTTAGTTGGCTTTCTGAGAATACCAAAACGGGCGCTGTTAAACATGGGGCAGACCTGGCAAGGGGGAAGCACCCACCACTTGATTGGCACAGAAGCCACCCATGCAAACCGATGCTGGCATTTTCCAGAGCAGTTGCCAAGGGCATCTGGACACACTCTTGTACCTTTGTCAAGTGGCCAAAGCATCCCAGTAACTCAGTACGACTCAGCCTTCACCACTAAGGAGCTGTCCATAGTACCAAACTCATACTCCACCTCCTTTTTGGGATTACCTTTCCCAGTACTTGGCTTCCGGATGGCTGATAACTTCCAGTTTCCCTCTTACATGAGTTAAGAGAAGTTTCCAAAAGGGAACATAAAAACACATGCAGGGGCTTAATGGTAGAGACCCCTTTGGCATGTAGAAGGTTCTGAGTCCAGTCCCTCACAATTCCCATTTAACGAAGTCAAGGCAGCAAACCTAGGAACAGCTCCTCTCTGCTTGAGAGTTTGGAGAACCACTAGCCAGTCAGAGCCGTTAATACGGAGCAAGCTTGACCAGTCATCTGACCTGGAACTTTCCTCACTGGGACTTTGGGATCAGGACAGTTTCTACCCAGAAGCAAAAGGTCACTCCTGTGTCTCTTCCTTGGACTTCTGCTTATAGTACATGAGCTATGGTGGATTTCCTATCTATTTCCTTGGAGGAATGAGCTTCTTGATCCTGACTCGTAATAGTATGGATTCCCCCAAATTATTATTTTTTTTAAGCCCCCGGAGGGGATTTTTTAATTGATTTTTTTTAACACGACAAAAAACTACAACAGAAAAGGGGGAGGGGAAAACTACATATAAGGGAGAAAGTAAAGAACCCACTACTGACTTAAAACCCAAGAGAGGTGATCCTCTAACTAGCTTTTTTTTTAGCATCCAAACTTATCATCTTTGTACTTCTTATGAACTGTGTCAATCTTTTAGAACTTTTTTTTTTTTTTTTTAAATGTTTTTTATTGAACAACAAAATGAAATACATTATAATAAACATTTCTCAATAATACGACAATTTTCAAATACACAAGTGCACTAGGGGGTCATTATACAAACATACTATCTTTTGTTCTACAATATAGTTGTCTGGGTAGTAGTTGTAGGAACTAAGAGGAACTACAGCTGTTCAAGTTTCTAACTGACGAAGAGGAAAATATATTATTAGAAAGCCCAACTATTGCGTATAAAAGCATAAAATTGTGAGTGGATGGAATTATTTACATTTTCCAATACAAGTTCTAGTTTCTCCAGTATGGGATACCACCTCCCATAAAAAGTGTCTGATTTTTTGGAAGATTTTTCATAATCCAAAGTGTTTGTGATTTTGTCCATAATTAGGTGATTCCAGACACTGGAGTACCAGGATTGCAAGTCTGGTTTACTTGATTTATTCCAAGTGAACGCAATAGCGGATTTTGCTGCCGAAAGCAATAAGGTAAGCAACTCTTTAGTATATGTGGGAAGGGATATTTCTGACCAATTATTCAAAAGTATAACTGTTGGCGACCAAGGAATCTCAACATCCGTCAGGGTAGCAATTTCATGACATATGTCTTTCCAAAAGGTAGAAATTACAGGGCAATCCCACCAGCAGTGTAAAAAGGAACCAACATTACCACAGTTCTTCCAACAAAGGGGAGAAACTTCTTTATGTCTTTTGTGTAATTTTAAGGGGGTTAAATACCACCGAGATATGATTTTAAAGTTTTGTTGTTGGACATTCAATGATGAGGTCGATGAGGCAAAAGAGGTCCAAACCGAGTCCCAAAACTCATCAGACAGATGGGTGTGTAAATCCTTAGCCCATGCGGTAGTATAGGTTGGCGGTTTAAAGGGTTTTGGGTCGATTAATATTTTATAGATTTTCGAAATTAATCCAGAACTTCTTTTTCGTGGAAGGACAATTAATTTTTCAAAGTCCGAAAGAGGTTTATCGCAGGAGTTTCTAAGTTGTGGTAACGAAAATAAGTGGTGTATTTGCATATATTCTAACCAAGATAAATTAGTTTTCGCTTTTTTCTCCAGTTTGTCTTTACTCAATAATTTTTGATTAAGAGTCAGATCATATAGAGTAGTAAGGTTGCCTTGTTTCCAGTTTATAAAGGTATTTGGGTCTTTTGCTGGTTTAAACCAATCCTGACCGAAATAGGAAGAGGCCAGAGAGATGTCGGAGGTTAAGCGATGCCGGTGTTTTTTCCATATTGTAAAAAAAGAATAAAGAAATGGATGATTACGCGTGTCTACCTTGGAGTGTATAGCTTTGTTCCAGATGGCATAATCGTAGCGGTTTCCGTGCAGAAAATATTCTTCAATTTTGACCCATTCAGGCTGAGGTTGTAGTTTCAAAATTCGAATCAGTGTGGATAAAATTGACGACTCGTAGTAGGTTCTAATGTCTGGGAGGGCCAAACCTCCCAGACGTGCGGGTCTACATAGAGTATTCATGTTAATCCTCGAGCTGTGGTAGCTCCATATAAATTTGATCCAATACGATTGCCATCTGGAAAAAGTAGAGGAAGGAATTGGTAGAGGTAACGTACGAAATAAATATAACAGTTTGGGGAAAACAAAGGTCCTAAGAACTTGAATTCTTTCTAACCAAGGGAGGTTTTGTTTGTGCCAAATTTCAAGTTGAACTTTCATATTTGAAATGGTATCCTCATAGTTTACTTTGTATAGTTTAGATAAGTCTCTGGGTATTTTAACGCCCAGATACGTCCAGGAGTTTTGAGCCCATTGGTATTCGGAATAAGAGCGGAGATAATCCTCAGAATCTTGGGATAAGTTGATAGGATATAGTATCGTTTTAGAACGATTCACGTGTAAACCCGAAATTGTAGCAAAATTATCTAAAATATTTTCAAGAGTCTTAAGGGAATGTTGGGGGTGTTGTAAATAAATAATCAGATCATCAGCAAAAAGGCTTATTTTGTATGTACTGTGATTTATAGTTATACCTGGCAGGAGTGGGGTTTGTCTAAGTTGGTTAGCTAGTGGCTCAATCGACAAAGCAAAAAGAAGGGGGGATAGGGGGCAGCCTTGTCTGGTTCCCCTGGATAACGTGAACTCTTCTGACAACAGTCCATTGATAAAAATCTTCGCTTTGGGAGAACAATATAAAGTGTCAATCATCTTGCAAAAATTACTTCCAAAACCCATCTGTTTGACAACTGCCTTCAAAAAGGAGGGTTCAACCTTATCAAAAGCTTTGGCAATATCAAGCGACATTAAACAGGTGTCTTTCAGGTGCAATTTGCTATATAGAATAATACCCATTGTTTTTCTAACGTTATCAGATATGTCTCTGGCCGGGATAAAGCCGGTTTGATTAATATTAACATATTCTCCAATTATTTTGTTTAGCCTATTGGTCATGATGGTTGCGAAAATTTTATAATCGCAATTTAGAAGAGAGATTGGTCTAAAAGACTGTGGGTATAGCAAATCATTGCCTTTTTTGGGGATCACTACAATTTTGGCTTGGGTCCATGTATCTGGAATCACTCCCTTTTGGAGGACATTATTACAGATATCTAAAAAAGGGTCTTTCAGAAGATTATGAAATTTTTTATAAAATTCGGCTGTAAAGCCGTCCCTACCTGGGGCTTTGCTAGATTTTAAGCGCTTAATTGCCATGGCTAGTTCCTGAGGCGTTATGGGTTCGTCCAGCATTTGAGCATGGGTATGTGAGAGACGTTTCAAGACGTCGTTTGAGTGTCTTTTAGAACTTTTAACCCTCCCCATTCACATTTAATTGCCCATTAACAGTGGCAAATTATTTCCCCAAATTATTCTAACAGTGCAATCCTAAACACCCGAGTTACACCCGTCTAAGATCTTTGAAGTTTAGGTATAACCAGGGCTTTTTTCCTGGGGGAACGCACCGGAATGGAGTTCTGGAACCTCTTCGTGGAAAGAAAATGCTCAAAACAATGTTTAATAATTCATGAGGGGCACTGGGAGAGCGTGATGTCACTTGTGACATCACAAAAATATAACAATTTTAACAATAAGATTTAAATGAGGGGTTCAAGGACTCCTGTGCGTTTCTCCTTCATTTCCCTCTTGAGAGTTCCAGCACCTATTTTTCCAGGGAAAAAGCTCTGGGTATAACTCTGCTTTGGAGTGCAATGCAAATATATACCATCTAATTGAGGGCAAGTATGGACAGCCACCCACTGAAATATCTCACTAAATCTCAAGAATACTCCAGCTGAGGTTAAGCCAAGACGTTAATGCAAAGACTAGCTGTGAGGTGAGTCGCAGTGAAGGACCCAGAACACAATGCAGGACATGAAAAGAAAGCTCATGACCAGTGTTCCCTCTAAGCTGAGTTAGTGTGAGCTGGCTCACAGTTTTTTAAGCCTCCGGCTCACACATTTTTTTGTCTTCGCTCAGGAAAGGTGGCTCCAGAGCAAACTAATTTATGCAGCAGACAAATTTCTTGCTCACAGCTTTAATGCCAGGAGCTCACAAAGCTGAATTTTTGCTCAAAAGACCCCACAGCTTAGAAGGAACATTGCTCACGACCCAAAAAAGACAACTAACAAACCCTGCTGCATCAAATAGGGAGGGCCTTGGCCTCTGCTCCCTGTTTGTTGGCCCTCCAGCTGGCCCTTTGGTTGGCCACTGTGTGAAACAAGCAGGATGCTGGACGCAATGGACCACTGGTCTGATCTCGCAGGGCTCTTCTTTGGTTATTCCATCCAACTAACTTCCATTGTAGTTAAGGACTGCAACCTTAAATGGTCACACAATTATTTGGAACAGTGGGGAGGGGAAATTTATTTCAGTGCAATGCAGAGGCTTATGAAAGCTAATAAGACAGCAAACCACCCAGGTCAATCAGTAGCTCTGTAGTAAGGGGAGATTTGGGGAGCTAGCCCTAGGCTACAGTTCTCGAGCTCATCCAGGTCAGGATTTGAGCCCATGTCGACTCTTGAACTCGGGACCTGGCACCATTTGGCACCATTCTCAAGCTCTAGCCTAGGGGAAGATTTACAGGGCAAAAGTGGGTGATGTGGTCTTGTCTGACCCTCATAAAAACTTCCAGGTCCGGTTTGTTCAACAGGCTAAACAACAAAGAGACCCTTCTCCAGATGAGCGTAAATACTGTCCCAATTGGGTGTTCAGCCCAAACCCTAATAAACCCTGCTTTATTTCTCTCTTGAAGATGTCAAAAGCCCCAGCTAATTTTGGGATTTGACACGAGGAGGAGGAGGAGAAGGAGAAGAAGAAGAAGAGATTGGATTTATACCCCGCCCTTCACTTGGAGTCTCAGAGCGGCTTACAAACTCCTCTCCCTTCCCACCCTTAGCAGAATGAATCCAAAAGAGTTTGCCTTCTGTGTTCAGTGTGTGTGCGTCTACCCACTTAGTCGGTCATGCATTTGACGAAGTGGACGCTGGTCCATTAAACGCTTTACACACCATAATTTTATTCAGGGTTTTAAAAACATTTTATTTAGAGGGTTTTTAAAATATATATTTGTTGTTCTTCTGCAACAGACTGAGACTGCCCTCTCTAGAGTTTTTTGCTCACCCTAAACAAAGGAGAGGATTGGGATATCAGTGCGCCCGGGATGCACCCCATTCCCCATTCAATGGCTTCTCAAGCCATTGGCTTCCCTGCTGATATATGACACCTGTAATATAGGACTATCCCCCTGAAGCGCTCCAGAACAAGAAAGCCCTCATGAGACCGCCATCTAATGTGTCAGGACATCCATGTCAATGTACTGGATTGAATTAAAAGTTGCTTTTTGCAGTTATCAGGCCAGTTTGGTGTAGTGGTTAAGTGCGTGGACTCTAATCCGGGAGAACCGGGTTTGATTCCCCACTCCTCCACTTGCACCTGCTGATGTGACCTTGGGTCAGTCACAAGCTCTGCCACAGCTGTCCTTGAAAAAGAGCCGTTTGTGTCAGAGCTCTCTCAGACCCACCCACCTCACGGGGTGTCTGTTGTGGGGAGGGGAAGGGAAAAGAGTTTGTAAGCCGCTCTGAGACTCCAAGTGAAGGGCGGGGCATAAATCCAATCTCTTCTTCTTCTTCTTCTCCCCATCCCCACGTTTTTCTGAAATAAATCAGGAACCGTCCCCTGGAATCAGGAACCGTTCCCTGCAATCAGGAACTGGTGGCCAGCCTACCATACTAAATAATTCCCCTCGGGCTCTTCCAAGCTGTTCCGTAGTTTCAAGCTCTTCAAGGCTGCCACATGACAGTCTAGAAAGGCTTCAACTCAGAGGCACCTGGACATGAATACCAAGCGAGATACCCGCCCCAACGCTTTTCACCCAAACCCCTCGATTCCTCTGCAAAGCCTTGTCCAAGAGTGTTACGCCCTCTCCCCGCCCCCCCCTGCAAGGCCTTCTTAGGCACACAAAGAGGGCTGTTTTACCCCTCTGTCCTTAACTCGGCCCCCTCCCCACTCTGCTTGTTTTGCTTTGCCCTTGGAAGACCTCCTGAACTCTCTGCCTCAAGCTGTTCCAGGAAAGAAAAGGGGGGGGGAGGCCCGCAACCAAACTCTCTGCTTTGCCACCAGCGTCCCCTGTTTAACCCACCCGTGTCCATATTTATTTTGAGGAATATAACTGATTTTATCTGTCAACAGGGGAAAGCAAAGGACACCAGGCTGCAAAACCAATCAGTGCGACTGATGCCACCTAGATGGGGCAGGGTTGTTGTTGCTTTTTTAAATCACAGGCTTAATGGAATCCATTCAAGGAAAAGGAGAGGAAAGTGTGAGCCTCCCCCTTAATTCCTGCGTTGAACCCAAGAGAGAGAGAGAGGCAGACGGACTCCAGGAGGCTCCATTCAAAAAGAAAGCATTCAAAGCTCTGGAGGAGAAACGGAGAAAAGGAAATTATTTCCCAGGGCCTCCCTTTGTGGAGGATTTTAAGCTGGCAGTCCCCTTTGCCAAGTGGTTCAATAGGGGTAAAGAAAAGCGATCTGCAGTCCTCACATCCCACACAGTGGTGCCAAAGGGAAAGTAAAATCTCCTGACCAGAATGAATCATACAAGTAAGGATACATTTGCTGACTGGGCTTACTATATCGTGCTAGCCAAAAGGAAAGGCAGAAATCTCCACTAAGCACTGCAGCCTTATCCTTAGGTTAATGTACTTGAGCCACTAGGCACACAATCTTTGCAGCCATAAGGATTAGAAATTTTTTAAAACAATGTGAATACTTAAAATTCTTATAACCAGAATTAAACTTGTTGGTCTTAAAGGTGCCACTGGACTCAAACTTTGTGGGGTTTTTAAAAAATATAGTAGTTATACATAGGGCTCTTTTTGTAGAAAAAGCCCAGCAGGAACTCATTAGCATAATAGGCCACACCCAACAGCAGAAACTCATTAGCATTTTGGGCCACACCCCTGACAGCACAGCTCATTAGCACATTAGGCCGCACCCCCATGTTACCAGAAGTGTGGTTATCCAGCCACACCCACCTTTTGCTTGTTATTCTGTTTACCTCTTTTGTTGTCAAAACCCAGGGCCTTTTTTTGTAGCAGGGACTCCTTTGCATGTTAGGCCACACACCCCTAATGTAGCCAATCCTAATGAGTTCCTGTTGTTGGGTGTGGTCTATTATGCTAATGAGTTCCTGCTGGGCGTGGCCAACTTGGGAGCCAGACGGAACTCCGTTCCTGTGCGTTCCTGCCCAAAAATAGCCCTGCATAGTACCATTTATTTTCAATTTTTTCCCCCACTCAGCTGCCCACCTTCTTGTAACCAAAAGAGAAAAGGAGAAAAGGAACTGAGAACGAATAAAGAGACTGGCAGGCAGACAGGAAGAGGAAAATGCCGTAAAGAAGGAAGGGACAGGAAATTGGGGAAATTAGAAAGAGAAAGACAGAAAGGAAACAAGAAAAATGGAGGTGCCTTGAACAGAATAGGATAGTAGAGAGGCATTTCACTCCCATCAAAATTATTTGGGGAGCAGATTATCCCCCCCCCCTTGTCTACCAAAACTCCTTCCCCCGCTTCCAAACCTGTCTGGAGGCCTCTGGGCCTATCTAGTTCAGTCAGCCGCCGAGCCCAGCTGAGGCCTGGCCTCTAGGGTCAGACGTCCCAGCCATGGGCCAAGAGGCCTCTTCAAGGCCTGGTTCTCCTCCAGAAGAGGCGGGGGACAAAACTGAGCCTGGCAAATGGGAGCAAACCCCAAGGCTCCTGGGAGTTGTAGTAGGGCACGGCCAGGCCTATCTTCTGCTGCTGAGGCTGCTATGGGTGTGTGTGTGTGAGGACTGGCAAAAGAAGGCCGAGGAGCCTGCATGAAAGCTGGAAGGACATTGGGAGGCCTGGCCTCGTTCTCCTTTGCTGGGAGAGACCTGGCTGTGCAAAAGGGCCCAAGGGGAACAGTAAGTGCTGCTGGAGACAAAAGGGGTGCCAGGGCATCATCCTGCAATCTTCTTTCCCATGCTTGTTCTATACTCCTGTCCTGCATATTCATAGAGGCAGGGCTCTTTTTGTAGAAAAAGCCCAGCAGGAACTCATTAGCATAACACACCCAACAGCAGAAACTCTTTAGCCTATTAGGCCACACCCCCTGCTAGCACAGCTCATTACCACATTAGGTCGCACCCCCATGTTGCCAGAAGTGTGGTCATCCAGCCACGCCCACCTTTCGCTTGTTATTCTGTTTACCTTGTTTGTTGTGAAAACCCAGGGCCTTTCTTTGGAGCAGGAACTCCTTTGCATGTTAGGCCACACACCCCGAATGTAGCCAATCCGAATGAGTTTCTGCTGTTGGGTGTGGCCTATTATGCTAACGAGTTCCTGCTGGGCGTGGCCAACTCGGGAGCCAGCCGGAACTCCGTTCCTGCCCAAAAATAGCCCTGCATAGAGGCACAAACACACAGGTGGGGCCTGGCATTCTCCCCAGATAAGAACTGGCCTCCAGACTACAGAGACATCATTTCTCCTGGAGTTGATGGTCACTATGGAGGGCCAACTTTATGGTATACCATAGAGGCTAGGAGAAAATGGGAGTCCTAGAGTCACATCATATCTCCCCTGAGCTCCTTCTCTTCCCCCATATTTTACTTTTACCAGGCACTGCGCCGCGCCCCAGCCTCCAGGAAATCCCCAAGCTGAGGCAGATGGCCACAAGACTCCCAGGAGCTGCTTTAAGACACAACGCTACTGAGGGAATCTTTAGCCATGTGTTTGGCCCATTCCGAAAGTGCTTCATCTGCAGGAGACATTTTTCAGGGCAGCGGAGAGATGCGATTTCCCCCCAGCTAATGGCTGCACACCAGCCAACAGCTGAAGACACAACAGCTTAGTGGTTTTAAAAGTTGGTAACCAGATGGAGAATAATTTTTCTAAAAATCCTCAGCTGACACTGAAGGGAAAAGAAACGAGCCGGAAACGGATCCTTTCTCTGACGTTTTCTTCTAGTCGTTTCACTTATTTAGGGGGGTGGGAAATCACCTGCTTTTCTGTCAACACAAGACAGCTCTTAGGAAGCACTTCGTCACTGTTACAAGAAAGGCAAAAGAGCACAACGGGGTGGGGGTGGGTGGGACACAGAAACGAAGCAGTGGGAAAGCGTGTTGCCTGTAACATTTGTGCACACCTGGTTCAAGCCTAGCCTGAAAAAGAAAAGGTTGACAACTTTACATATTACTGATGCAATGGCCCTTGCGGCACAATGCAAACTTAGAGCCTTTCCTTTCTTTCTTACCTCTTGCAGGGTAAAGAGTCCAGTAGCGCCTTAAAGATGAACAAGATATGTGGCAGGGGGAGAGCTTTCCTGAGCCACTGCTCACTTCCTCAGGTACAGAAGAATTCAGATATCTGAAGAAGCCAGCAGTGGCTCAGGAAAGCTCACCCCCTGCCACATACCTTGTTCATCTTTAAGGCGCCACTGGACCAGCGTTCCCTCTAAGCTGAGTGAGTGTGAGCTAGCTCACAGTTTTTTAGCCTCCAGCTCACACCTTTTTGTCTCAGCTCAGGAAGGAGGGCTCCAGAGCAAACTGGTTTATACCGTGGCCAAATCACCCGCTCACAACTTTAATGCCAGTAGCTCACAGACAGTGTTCCCTCTAAGCTAAGTTAGTGTGAGCTAGCTCACAATTTTTTAGCCTCCGGCTCACACATTGTCTCAGCTCAGGAAGGGAGGGCTCCAGAACAAACTAATTGATGCCGCAGCCAAATCGCCCCCTCACAACTTGAATGCCAGTCGCTCACAATATAGAATTTCTGCTCACAAGACTCCACAGCTTAGAGGGAACATTGCGAATTTCTGCTCACAAGACTCCACAGCTTAGAGGGAACATTGCGAGTCACAATGTAGAATTTCTGCTCACAAGACTCCACAGCTTAGAGGGAACATTGCGAGTCACAAAGTAGAATTTCTGCTCACAAGTCTCCACAGCTTAGAGGGAACATTGCGAGTCACAAAGTAGAATTTCTGCTCACAAGACTCCACAGCTAAGAGGGAACATTGCACTGGACTCTTGTGCTGCTAGGACAAACTAACAGGGCGTCGGCTACCCATCTTCATCTACCTTGCAGGCCAGGGTAAGAAAGCGAAACCAGCCGCTCCCGTATCTAGTCTAATAGTTCTGCAGAAAGCAGGTATGTCTTTCGAAATCCAGTCTGT
>NW_015165943.1:101262-104524 GCF_001447785.1 Gekko japonicus
CTTGCCTGGCTGCGTCTTGCTCGGAGTGAGGGCTGCTGGGAGCAGGGGGTGCGGCTTGTTGCATGTGCCCGCCCCCCGGGCTGTTTACTGCCGGAGCTCCGCTCCTGTGCGCTCCTGCAGGAAATGACCCCTGCATACATACATACATACACATTCAATTTATATACCGCTCCTTCCCGAGGGCTCGGAACGGTTTACAGAGACATATTTCAACCTAGCTAGGGCCACAGTGGGGGGGGGTGTGTGAAATGCCTACTAGGCACCCAAGCAGCGGAGTTCTGTTGTTCTTTTTTCGGCTCTTTTTGATGGAGTCGGCGATGAAGTCTCGGCGAAGTTCTTCTTCCCACAGCGATTCCTTCTGGGTTGATCCCCACGGCACACGGCTATGAGACAGCCGCAGCGCTGGTCTCCGTCCTATTGGCTCCGACTGCACCTGCGTTGCCTCGTCGCCGTGCCTCCCGAGCCAACCACCGTCCAAGTCGCTTGTCGTCTGCTGCCAAATTGCTGCCATGTTCTGCCGGACCGCCGCTCGTCTCCTACCACCTCCACTCAGCCACCGCCGCTGCTGCACACCAGTCCGTCTGGAGGGAGGGTGCCCCCCGCTCTCTCTAAGAGCAGGTACCCATTTATCTATTCGCCTAAGGCTTTTGAACCGCTGGGTGGGCGGGAGCGGGGACAAGGACCGGGAGCTCACCCTGGCCGCGGTGGGACTCGAACAGCCTTATGGCTGCTCGGTGATAGACTTATTGCAGGCTTTTTACAGCCTGCGCCAAAAGACCAAAAAAGTTTTATTCGAGGTAAGATTTTTCATGTGCATGCACACTTCCTCAGACGTGTCAGATATGTCAGTTTTATATGTGTTTTGTATTTTAAAGCTTAGGGATGTGGGATCGTATAGCTCAACCTTGTCGTCGTCATGCCAGGATGAGAATGGCCATTCCAAGAAACATACTCAACTTTAATGTAGTTTGTAATGTTGGGTGTGTGTTTTAAATTCCAGGCTACGAGGCACGTTGAGAGCCAATTTGGCCTGGAAAAGGGATCACATTTCATCGCGATGGTGGAGAGAGCCGTCAAGTTGCAGCTGACTTATGGCAAACACAACATGGGATTTTCAAAGCAAGAGACGTTCAGAGGTGATTTGCCATTGCCTGCCTCTAAACAGCAAACCTTGGACTTTCCGGGTGGCCTCCCATCCAAGCTTCCAAGTTCTTATGAGATCAGGCCAGTGTGGACCATCAAGGCAACACATCACATGTACAATAATGCCAGACAGTGGACAGCAGCATCAATAGCCCAAATTAGCCATCACTTGCCAGAGCTGGGAACCTGAGCAGGGTCAGCCAGGGTTCGCATTTAGACCGGAGACTGCCAAGGAAGTCTGGGGTCGCTGTGCAGAGGGAGGCGATGGCAAACCACTTCGGCTCATGTCTTGCCTCGAAAACCCCATGAGGGATCACTGGGTTGGGACTTGACAGCCCTTAATGATTAAGATTACCAAACCACGACTTTTTACTCATTCTCGCTGAATTTGACCTGGACGGACTCTTCTGTTCATGTGCTTTATCGCCAGTGGCAGCCGGATCAGTGGAAAGTGAGTTGGGCTTCGAGGACGCAGTCTGTCCTGGTGTCATTTCTGTGTAGCCCAATGTTCCCACTAAGCTGTGGAGTCTAGTGAGCAAAAATTCTACTTTGTGAGCTACTGGCATTAAAGTTGTGAGCGAGCGATTCGGCTACTGCATAAATTAGTTTGCTCTGGAGCCGTCCTTCCCGAGCTAAGACAAAAATGTGTGAGCCGGAGGCTCAAAAACCGTGAGCTAGCTCACACTAACTCAGCTTAGAGGGAACACTGGCCCTGGGCATCTGGCTCCCATCGCCATTGCCTGCCCTGCAAAATGGGAGCAGCGGGTGATGTAAGGGTGTAGCGAGGCCGCATCTTCAAGGCTCAAGTGAGCAGACTGCAAGAGGAGAATCTTTTGAGGGGCAGCTGATGTGTCCCACGGCTTTTTCAGCAGCAGCAGCAGCAGCTGTGCTTTCTGGCCAAATCCTCCATGCCAGCAGGTGTGAGTTCCAGTCTTTGATGCGCTTTCAGGTATAGCCACTCACCGTTTCTCAGCTGAAGGCTGCCAGAGAAGCTGCGCCCCAAAAGACAAGCTGGAAGGCACCAAGGGCCACCGTCTGCAGCACAGTCCCTTGGGAGCAGGCCCCACTGAGGTCAGTGGGACTTGATCCTGAGTAAACATTCTCAGCTTGAGAATTGAGCTGTGGTGGCTCAAGTGGTTAAGACGCTGAACTGCAGGCTGTGGAAGGTCAGTAGTTCAGCAGTTCAAGACCCGGGTGCCGCAAGACGGGGTTGAGCTCCCGTCTCTAGTTCCAGCTCCTGCCAACCTAGCAGTTCGAAAGCAAGACATTGCAAGTAGATAAATAGGGACCACTTCGGTGGGAAGGGAACAGCGTTCCGTGCGCCTTGGTGTTTAGTCATGCCGGCCACATGACCACGGAAACGTCTTTGGACAGCGCTGGCTCTTCGGCTTTGAAACGGAGATGAGCACCGCAACCCTAGAGTCGGACTCGACTGGCTTTCGAGCAAGGGAACCTTTACCTTTATAAACATTCTCAGGACTGTTTCATTACTCATGGCACTCCTCTCAGGCCCAGTATACAATGGTGATAATTTAACTTTTTTAATATTTCAATATTTATACCCTACTTTTCTCCCCAACGGGGACCCCAAACAGCTCACAACTTCATTAGCCGCTCCTCAGTTTTATTCTCACAACAACCACCCCGTGAAGTAGGTTAAGCAGAGAGTTACCCAGCAGAGCGGGGATTCAAACCTGGGTCTCTCAGCTCCTCCAAACACTCCAGTCCAGGGATCTCCTGACCCACAGGTAGCTCATGAACCTCTGGCTGGTGGCCAGCTGCTCCAGAGTGCATCCCCTAGAAGACCTAGGAAAACAATCATAGAATCGTAGAGTTGGAAAGGGCCATAGAAAGCCATCTAGTCCAACCTCCTGCTCAACGCAGGATTAGCCTAGAGCAGTGGTGGCGAACCTATGGCACGGGTGCCAGAGGCGGCACTCAGAGCCCTCTCTGTGGGCACACGTGCCATCACCCCAGCCAGGCCCAGACCATCATTAAAGTGTCGAATTCTCTGCCAAATAATTTTAAGTAAATGAAAGCATTTGGGATTGCTTTCCTTCCTTTGGATCATCTTAAGTTAATTTATTTATTTATTATTTTGGTTTCTATCCCGCTCGAA
>NW_015165943.1:105901-107478 GCF_001447785.1 Gekko japonicus
CTATACCTTGTGGCTAATAGCCACTGATGGACCTCTGCTCCATATGCTTATCTAATTCCCTTTTGAAGCCGTCCATGCTTGTAGCACCCACCACTTCCTGTGGCAGTGAATTCCATGTGTTAATCACTCTTTGGGTGAAGAAGTACTTCCTTTTATCCGTTCTAACCCGACCGCTCTGCAGTTTCATGGAGTGCCCACGAGTTCTTGTATTGTGAGAAAGGGAGAAAAGTACCTCTTTCTTTACCTGCTCTTTCCCATGCATAATCTTATAAACCTCAATCATGTCACCCCTCAGTCGTTGTTTCTCCAAGCTAAAGAGCCCTAAGCGCTTTAACCTTTCCTCATAGGGAAAGTGTTCCAACCCTTTTATCATTCGAGTTGCCCTTTTCTGCACTTTTTCCAAAGCTATAATATCCTTTTTAAGGTGTGGTGACCAGAATTGCACACAGTATTCCAAATGAGGTAGCACCATTGATTTATATAGGGGCATTATGATATTGGCTGATCTGTTTTCAATACCCTTCCTAATAATCCCCAGCATAGCATTGGCCGTCTTTATTGCAGTCACACACTGGCTCGACATTTTCAGTGAGTTATCTACTACAACTCCAAGATCTCTCTCTTGATCTGTCTCTGCCAGTTCAGACCCCATCAACGTGTATTTATAGTTAGGATTTTTGGCTCCAATGTGCATCACCTTGCACTTGGCCACATTGAACCCCATTTGCCATGTTGACGCCCACTCGCCCATCCTTGACAGATCCCCTTGGAGTGCCTCACAATCCTCACTGGTTTTCACCACCCTGAACAACTTTGTATCATTGTGGCCTTCTGTCACTTCCGGTGATGTCAGGGGGCGTGGCATATGCAAATAAGTTATGCTAATGAGTTATGCTAATGAGCTCCGGCAGCTCTTTTTCTACAACAAGACCCCTGACTACAACTCCAAGATCTCTCTTGTTCTGCATGCCAAGCAGAGGCTCTTCCAGTGAGCCACAGCCTCTTCTTTGTATCTGCCTGGTAATTTCTGTAAACCAGTCCTTCCCCACTAAGCACAGAGGAGTTTCTGCTCAGGCCTGCTTTTCTCAAAAGACAGTGTGCTGCAAACCACAGCAGAGCTTCCTAAAGGAATGCAAGTGACCGTTTGTCGCATGGATACCCGGCTCCATCTCTTCCCTAAATCGCCTGAGCACCACAGACCTTTAGTAGAAAGACAGGAGTAGGAGGTGTCAGCTCCCAGCTCCACAGCTCGCCTGTCAAAAGGCTGAAGAGGCCTTTCCTCGGGATCTCTAATGAATCAGAGGAGGGGGAAGAGAACACAAAGGCATTCCAATCATGTCAAGAAGCGGGCCTCTGAAAATAGCAGCCAAAATGTCACCTAAGTCCTCCCTGACAAACGGAGTCTTGAATGGTGACAAGTTGCTAGGTGACACTTCCCCGTCTGTTTTTGGCTCCATGGCCTCCATCCTTTCTTGTTTTGCTGCCTCAAAGCTGAACATCTTCCAGGCATTTAAGGTGGAGAAGGTGTCAGGGGAAATGCTAAGAGCCGCATTTTTCAGATTGCCAAAGAGGGAAAG
>NW_015165943.1:107851-116296 GCF_001447785.1 Gekko japonicus
TAATAATAATAATAATAATAATAATAGAGCAGTGATGGCGAACCTTTTAGAGACCGAGTGCCCAAACTGCGACCCAAAACCCACTTATTTATCGCAAAGTGCCAACACGACAATTTAACCTGAATACTGAGGTTTTACTTGAGAAAAAACAACCCATACATTAACTTAAGATGATCCAAACAAAGTAAGGAAAGCAATCCCAAATGCTTTCATTTACTTAAAATTATTTGGCAGAGAATTTGACACTTTAATGATCATCTGGGCCTGGCTGGGGCGATGGCACACGTGCCCACAGAGAGGGCTCTGAGTGCCACCTCCGGCACCCGTGCCATAGGTTCGCCACCACTGGCCTAGAGCATCCCTGACAAGGGTTTGTCCAGCCGCTGTTTCAAGACTGCCAGGGAGGGGGAGCTCACCACCTCCCTAGGCAGCTGATTCCACTGTTGAACAACTCTGACTGTAAAAAAGGTTTTCCTCATATCCAGCCTTCCTGCCATTTAAAGCCATTATTGCAAGTCCTCTCACCTGCTGCCAATGGGAATCATTCCAAGGTCATTAACATTAAGATCCAGTTTTTTAAAGTCATGGCTTGCTGGCACTGCACTCCACTGCAGATTCACCATATGAACTCATCCTACTCACCCATGTGTTGAAAAGGTGTGGATCCCCTGGTTCCTTTCTCTACTGGTGGTCCCGCCCTCTCATCCAAAATCCTTGGTCATCTGTCCAAGACCAAATTTCTGTCATCACAGGCTTCTCCATTCCATTACGCCCTGAGTCGATGTTGCTAAACTTGTGGGGTGATCCCAAAATCCCCCAAATTAAGAAAGATTTGGTTTCTATATCAATGTTCCCTCTAAGCTGTGGAGTCTTGTGAGCAGAAATCCTACTTTGTGAGCTACTGGCCTTAAAGTTGTGAGCGAGTGATTTGGCTACTGCATAAATTAGTTTGCTCTGAAGCCCTCCTTCCTGAGCTAAGACAAAAACGTGTGAGCTGGAGGCTGAAAAACTGTGAGCTAGCTCACACTAACTCAGCTTAGAAGGAACACTGTTCTATATTATGTGCCGCTGTGAGATCTGCAATTGACTCCTCCTGGGAATCTCCCTCACCCCCAATCCTTAAGAGTTGGTACAGGAACATATGGGATTGTCTCACAATGGAAAGGATACTAATACAAACCTCAGTCAAAGACCCTTACTCTGCATCTCTTGATTATTATAATTTTTGGTACCCTGTTTTAAATTTTATGACTCAAAACAAAGACCTTTTTGATCAGAACTGTGTTATAGATGTTTTACTGTGTTAATTTATTGATACTTGATTATTTCCTATGATCTCTTATGGTTATGACAGTTTATTGTCACTGTGAAGGTAAAGGTAAATGTCTCCCTTGCTCGAAAGCCAGTCGAGTCCAACGCTAGGGTTGCGGTGCTCATCTCCATTTCCAAGCCGAAGAGCACTGTCCGAAGACGTTTCCGTGGTCATGTGGCCGGCATGACTAAACACCAAGGCGCACGGAACGCTGTTACCTTTGCACTGAAGTGGTCCCTATTTATCTACTTGCAATTTCTTGCTTTCGAACTGCTAGGTTGGCAGGAGCTGGAACTAGAGACGGTAGCTCACTCCGTCATGCGGCACACTCGGGTCTCGAACTGCTGAACTACCGACCTTCCACAGCCTGCAGTTCAGCGTCTTAACCATTTGAGCCACCGCAGCTCCTGTATCTGATGTTAAATTTTCAATAAAAACCTTTTAAAAAAAGTAACAGCTCCCTGCCCTCCTCTAAGTGACACAGCCCTTCAAATACTTAAAGAGAGCCATCGTGTCCCCCCTCAACCTCCTCTTCTCCAGACTGAACATCCCCAAGTCTCTCAGCCTTTCCTCATAGGGTTTGGTCTCCAGGCCCCCGATCATCCTCGTCACTCTCCTCTTTTGCAAACTGACACCCGCTCCATTCTGTCCACCTCCTTATTGAAGTGAGGCCTCCAGAACTGCACACAATACTCCAGGTGTGGCCTGACCCATACAGTGTACAGCGGGACTATGACATCTTGCGATTTGGATGTTATGCCTCTGTTGATACACCCCAAGATCACGTCAGCCTTTTTCGTCACCGCATCGCACTGGCTGCTCCTATTTAACTTACAGTCCCGTACCCCAAGATCTTCTTCACACACACTGCAATGCAACCCAGATGCATATCCCCCATCCAGTATGCATGTTACTTTTTTTTTTTACCCAGATGTAGAACTTGGCACTTATTCTTGTTAAATTGCATCTTGTTCGAATCCGCCCATTTTTCCGGATCTTGTTGAATTCTGTCTCTATCTGCTGTTGCGTTCGTTGCTCCTCCCAATTTGGCGTCATCTGCAAATTTAATGAGTAGCCCCTCCACACCCTCATCCAGATCACTGATAAAATTTATGAAGGCGGCTGTGTTGTCTGCCGTAGAAGAGTAAAATCTGAGTCCAGCAATGCCGTGGAGACCAACAAGATTTCGGGAGCAGAAGCTTCAGAGAGTCAAAGTTCCTTGGGAGCAATGGGACTCGAATCTAGCTCTAGCTTAGTACTGTCTCTTCCAACGTGCTGCACATCTCCAAGGCCCCAGACAAAGAGGCAGGCTTCCTGAATCTCTGCAGCATGAGATCTTTTAACTGGATAGGTATTGAGTTTAGGCATACAAAGAGAATTTCTGGAGCCAAAGGTGTGCTTTCAAAACACTGGATTAGTTTAATGTCTCATTTAAAGTCATTGAATTGTATTCTTGTTAATTTTGATTGTTATGATCATTTCCTAATTCCCCCCCCCCAAAAAAAATACTGCTCACGGCTGCACTTTAGGAATATAAGAAGAGCCCTGCTGGATCAGACCAGTGGTCCATCTAGTACAGCATCCTGCTTCACTGACAGAGAGTCAGTTTGGTGTAGTGGTTAAGTGCGTGGACTCTAATCTGGGAAAACCGGGTTTGATTCCCCACTCCTCCACTTACACCTGGCTGGATGACCTTGGGCAAGCCGTAGTTCTGATAAGAGCTGTTCCTGAAAAAGAGCAGTTTGGTGCTTGTTGTGGGGAGGGGAAGGGAAAGGAGTTTGTAAGCCGCTCTGAGACACCTTTGGGTAGTGAAGGGCGGGGTATAAATCCAATCTCTCTCTCTTCTCCTTCACACAGCAATCCATCAGTTACCCCTGGAGGCCCAACAAACAGCACCGTGGTCAAGGTCTTCTGTTGAGGTTGCCTCCAAGCACTGGTATTTGGAGGTTGATTGCCAGTTTGGTGTCGTGGTTAAGAGCGGCGGACTCTAATCTGGAGAAATAGGTTTGATTTCCCCACTCCTCCCCATGCAGCCAGCTGGGTGACTTTGGGTCAATCACAGTTCTCTCAGCCCCACCTACCTCACAGGGTGTCTGTTGTGGGGAGAGGAAGGGAAAGGGATTGTAAGCCGCTCTGAGACTCCAAGTGAAGGGCAGGGTATAAATCCAACTCTTCTTCTGAATATGGTTTTACACGCCACTCTGGTGTGACCTTGGGTCAGTCATAAGTTCTTTCAGAGCTGTTCTCTCATGGGCAGTACTTGAGAGAGCTCTCTCAGCCCCACCTACTTCACAGGGTGTCTGTTGTGGGGAGGGGAAGGGAAGGGGATTGTAAGCCACTCTGAGACTCCTTCGGGTAGTGAAGGGTGGGGTATAAATCCAGTCTGTCCTTCTTTTCTTACCTCTATGCGCTTCTTCTGCCTCATGCACAATTTTATAAACTGGTATCATGTTCCCCCCTAAGTCATCTTTTCTCTAAACTGCAAACCCTTCAAAGTTCTTCACAGGAAAGGTGCTCTAACCTCAATCAACCGGACTGCATCCTTCTCCTCTTGTTCTAGCAAGCAACACCAGTGGGGTTGGCAGCCTCCAGGTAGGAACTCCAAAAACAACATCCGTGATAAAAAAATAATGAAGAGTCGATAAAGATACGTTGCAAAAACATTTACTGAAGTATTCCTGTAGTTCTGTAAGGAATATCCTTCTCTCATCGCTCACACGCGACGACTCTTCGTTATTGTTATCATGGATGTTGTTTTTGGAGTTCCACCTCTTCCCGTGATCTCTCATTTTGGCTTCCAGCCTCCAGGTAAGGCCAGGAGTTTTTCTGGAATTACAATTCCTCTCCAGACTACAGAGAACAGTTCCTCTGGAATGAATGGCTGCATCATTGAAAGCAATGTTCCCTCTAAGCTGTGGAGTCTTGTGAGCAAAAATCCCACTTTGTGAGTTACTGGCATTAAAGTTGTGGGCGAGCAATTTGGCTGCTGCATAAATTAGTTTGCTCTGGAGCCCCATCCTTTCTGAGCGAAGACAAAAATGTGTGAGCCAGAGGCTAAAAAACTGTGAGCTAGCTCACACTAACTCAGCTTAGAGGGAACACTGATTGAGAGTTTCCCCCACTGCCTAAATCCCACCTTTCCCAGACTCCACCCACAAATCTACAGGAATTTCCCAACCCACAGTTAGCAATCTTAAAACGCCCGCTTGCCAAAACAGATACTTATTGTTCTGCGGAGTAAAATGTTTACATCCTGCTTTTCAGTCCAAAGTACTCGTAAAGAGGTTTACCATACGAGCGGCTGTGAGAAAGAAATCCAGTTTATAACAGGGTTTACACAACACACTTCAAACATCATCATGGATGGAAAGCCTGGGAGTCGGGGAAGACAAGAAAGATCACCTCTGCTCCCCTAGGAAAATCCAAGGCCAGCAGTCGCCATCATGGCAACAAAAAATCCATCCCACGATTCATCCTGGTTCCTGGTCAGTTAACCACTTTCCTGCAGTAATCCCCTCACCTGAGCCAGAGGGAGGAGGAGGAGGAGATTGAATTTATGCCCTGCCCTTCACTTGGAGTCTCAGAGCGGCTTACAAACTCCTTCCCCTTCCCCTCCCCACAACAGACAGCCTGTGAGGTAGGTGGGGCTGAGAGAGCTCTGACAGAAACTGCTCTTTTCCAAGAACAGCTCTTATCAGAACTACGGCTTGCCCAAGGTCATCCAGCCAGGTGCAAGTGGAGGAGTGGGGAATTAAACCTGGTTCTCCCAGATTAGAGTCCGCGCACTTAACCACTACACCAAACTGGCTCACTACACTACACTCACTACTAACTGCCTCATTACACCAAACTGGCACAACAGACACCCTGTGAGGCAGGGGTCATTTAGTAGAAAAAGAGCTAGGGGAACTCATTAGCATAACTCATTAGCATATGCCACACCCCCTGACATCAGGAGCACAGCCGGTCTTCTGTTGTGAAAGGCAACACAGGGTTAAGCTCTGCCGAGTTAAACCCCCCCCCCCTTGCTGGGCACGCCCCTTTATACCCCACCCTTCACTTGGAGTCTCAGAGCAGCTTACAAACTCCCTTCCCTTCCCCTCCCCACAACAGACACCCTATGAGGTGGGTGGGGCTGAGAGAACTCTGACAGAAACTGCTCTTTTTCAAGGACAGCTGTGCCAGAGCTTGTGACTGACCCAAGGTCACATCAGCAGGTGCAAGTGGAGGAGTGGGGAATCAAACCCGGTTCTCCCAGATTAGAGTCCGCGCACTTAACCGCTACACCAAACTGGCTCTCCTACACCAAACTGGCTCTCCTACACCAAACGTTCACACACAAGAATCCATCCTTTGGAATAACCCAGAGCATTCCAGTGGTGTTTGAGCACAGTGGCCTTTGAATGCCAAGTAGCCAAGCCTCGATCTGTTTTTAAATCAACCTCGGCAACTCCTTTCTCCATCAAGGCCAATTTAGGAAGGCAGCCCTGCTGAGAACGAGGCCCACCGCCTTCAGCGGGTGGCCTCGCTCCTAATTAATTTCCATTAAGACCACAATCGCAGCTTTCTTAATTCCTTGCTGCGTTCCCTCCATCGGAGGCCGTTTGCCCGGAAGACAATCTCGTCAGTTCTGATGGTTCTTTCCAAGGAAGCAAACATTAAATGTTGTTTATTTAACTGATTCTGAACGCTTCCCTGCCTTCCCATCATTTGGGAAAACTCCGTGAGCCTAACTGGTCTTCAGGGAAACCGCAAAAACCACGGCTGTTGAAACAGATTGAAACGTAAGCACTTAGGAAATGCCTTGACTATACTCTTTGGGTCTGGAACGGCCGGCCATGCACACGGGGCGGGGGGCAGATCTTCCCGGGAAAAGGTGCTCACACTAGGCATTTGTCCAACAGTTTAGAATGCTGGTTTCTAAGCTGTGTCCTGGTGAACCCTGGAGTTCTTTAATGGGATAATCGTGGAACAGCAGACAGGCTACCCTAAAAAGACGGCCGGTCTCTGCTACCAGTCGCCCAGGGACTGTAGGAGTGAGGAAAAGATTACTGGGGTGTGTGTGTCAGGGCTGGGGCACAGCCTTCCCACTCTCGATGGGGCGCCATTAACACCGGCACGATCCATCAAGAGTTTGGGCAGGGTCCCGGGATGCCTCCTTGTCTATGGGGGCCCAGTCCATACATATTGCCAAGCCGGCATTTCTCCATCTGCACAAAGCAGGGCAATTAGCCCCTTTCTTGTTGCACCCCAACGGTTACCTGGCCAGTTTGGTGTAGTGGTTAAGTGCGCGGACTCTAATCTGGGAGAACCGGGTTTGATTCCCCACTCCTCCGCTTGCACCTGGCTGGATGGCCTTGGGCAAGGCGTAGTTCTGATAAGAGCTGTCCTTGAAAAAGAGCAGTTTGTGTCAAGAGCTCTCTCAGCCCCAGCCACCTCACAGGGTGTCTGTTGTGGGGAAGGGAAGGGAAAGGAGTTTGTAAGCCACTCTGAGACTCCAAGTGAAGGGCGGGATATAAATCCAATCTCTTCCTCCTTCTTCTTCTTCTCTACCTCCAGGCTAGATCACTGTAACTCACTCTACGCTGGCCTGCCCTTGAGACTGACCCAGAAACTCCAACCGATCCAGAATGTGGCTGCGCGAGTCCTCACAGGAACACCACAGATGACGCAGATACAATCTGTGCTGCACCAGCTACGTTGGCTTCCAGTGGAGTACCATGTCAGGTCCAAGGTTTTGGTATTGACCTTCAAGGCCTTGAGTGGTCTGGGACCCAAGTATCTTTAGAACTGCCTCCTCTGGCATGTCCCCAGGAGAGCGTTACCCTCTGCTGAGAACAACTTACTGGTGGTCCCTGGCCCCACAGATATCCAGCTGTCCTTGACTAGAGCCATGGCCTTCTCAGTCCTGGCTCTGACCTGATGGATGGTGGGATCTGATGTCGGGTTCCACAGCAAGTAACTCTCCACACACGTTTCCTAAGAAGCGTTATGCTTTTTATTAGAGTACAAAACTGGTACCCTAAATGACCTTTGGATAACTATGGGGCGGAAACATCCCTACATATAGCAGGACGAGGCAAATGGCTAAGCAAATGAACTCCGAGCGCGCGCAGGGGAATTCTCCCGGCGGGAGATTACATAATGAGCAGGAGACTCGCAGGGTCTCATGAGAGCAGTAAGATTCACACCCGAGGTGGAACGCAAGCCCTCCCTTCCTCACAAGGCCAGACAGATAACGCCGTCTTGCAGAGCTGGCTCCCACGGCCTCCCAAGCAATGTTTACTGCAAGCGGCTGAGCTGCGAGCAAGCGGGAACAGGGAGGGAAACAAGGAAAAGATGGCAGCTAGCTGACATCTGATGCCATTCCACAAAGGTTGTAAGGCAGAGATGTTCCGCCAGGCTGAGGGCAGCAGTGGTTTCCCATCACAGCCTCCCCCTTGCCCCAACATCTCTCCTGTGACGGCCTCCTCTTTACCCCATCCATGAGGCGGTGAGACCATCCACAATGGGTTTAAAAGCAGGCTCGTATTGCCATCTGAGATTATTTTAAGCAGGGCTCTTTTTGTAGAAAAAGCCCAGCAGGAGCTCATTAGTATAATAGGCCACACCCAACACCAGAAACTCATTAGCATATTAGGCCACACCCCTGACAGCACAGCTCATTAGCACATTAGGCCGCACCCCCATGTTACCAGAAGTGTGCTCATCCAGCCACACCCACCTTTCCCTTCTTATTCTGGTTACCTTGTTTGTTGTCAAAACCCAGGGCCTTTTTTTGTAGCAGGGACTCCTTTGCATGTTAGGCCACACACCCCTAATGTAGCCAATCCTAATGAGTTTCTGCTGTTGGGTGTGGTCTATTATGCTAATGAGTTCCTGCTGGGCGTGGCCAACTTGGGAGCCAGCCGGAACTCCGTTCCTGCCCAAAAATAGCCCTGATTTTAAGAATGTAAGAAATGTTATTTATTAATTTTAACTTTTCTTGTTTGATGCATTTAACTTTTGTTGTGCATAGCTCAGGGCCCTTGTCCATGCAGGGAATGGGCAATTCATAAATTTAACATACAAATAAATACATACATACGTACACTGGCATCTATAGCTTGCCAGAGGTTCAAGGGCCACTGGGA
>NW_015165944.1:0-43401 GCF_001447785.1 Gekko japonicus
TCGCTTCAGGGCATGCTTTTCAGGATATGGTGTTATGCGTATGCGCGAAGATCTCAATTATATGAAAGATTGCCTATGCGCATGCGCAAACTGTATAGAAATTAAAAAACCCACCGACACACACTGCTGAGCGCCTGAAGTGTGGTTGCCGGGGAGCGATATGCTGCGCAGTGAGAGGTGAGTGTGATCGCTCTTCCCCCAGATCAAATTCATCCAGTTGGAACTGGAGTGGTTTACACCGCTCCCAGCCCGCCGTCTGGCTGCACCCTAAGTGTTCTTTCCAAGATTGGAAGTGCTTGTACTGTAGTAACTGGTCCTATGTCCTTTGTTCTTTCAAATCCAGTAATGGTGGATGATTTATGGACATTCTAGTGGAGCCTCTGACAAACCTGTTGACCTTTAATTTCCATTTCTTCTCGGCTTCCTCAAAGAGGCAACGGAACAAAATCTATGTATCCCATTATCATTCAAAGACAGAACAAAATTTCACAAGCACCATTTTCACAGATTATATATGAACGCCTCCCAACAATACAGATGCAAAATCATTTGAAAAGCTGCTTGTTTGGGGTTGTGAATGAATCGTCAGTGTGAACATACAGGGGGCTTTACTTGAGAGATCACGGATAGTAGGGCATGTTTGATTTTGAAACACGGCATTTGTGAAAACTGAAATCTAGTTTTTGGGAGGAAGGATAGCGACCTTGAGACTGCAAAGCTGGCTGGCTGCTGCCTCTCATCGGTTAGTGGTGGTGGAGAGCGCCGTCAAGTCACGGCCGACTTACAACAGCCCTGTGAGGTTGTCAAGCCAAGAGATGAACAGAGGTGGTTTGCCATTCCCTGGCTTTCCATAGCAACCTTGGATTTGCTTGGTGATCTCTCATCCAAATACTAACCAGGTGATCTTGCTTAGCTTCTGAGATTTGATTATATTGGGCTGGCCTGGGCCATTTGGGTCAGGGCCCATCGATAATACACCTATTTAAAAAAAAATGGGGAAAAGGATAAATTAGCTTGAAATGTATTTAGTGTGTTCGCTGCAATTCATGAAGGATTCTATTTGTAGGGATGTCTGGATGTTATTTGTGGAAATCTGCAAACATACACATAATTTGATAAATCTTCTCTCTTATTCCTCCTCGTCCTGTGGGGCAAGAGAAGGAGCGCATCTTAAAACCAGCTGCCTCCGGTATTTTCCCCTGGGCTACCAAAGCTGGAGGCGCGGATCCTCTCCAGATGAAATTTTCCTGTTACGCAGCAGCAAGCGAACGTGACGGGATTATAAATTAGGGGGGCTATTTTTCACTCGGGAAATATTTGCACTCGTTCCAATTAGGCAGCCTCTGCTTTTTATACATCTATTCCAGTCTTTGCTGCATCCGTTATTCAATTCGTGGAACTGGGGACTGAACGGGAACTTGTTGCTGGGGTTGGACGCGGCAGGAAAGGGTTTCTGTGTGTCTTTTGAAAGATGTTGGAATTTCGACAGCTGTGGACGTCTTTACACATTTCTATTTTAGGTATACTCATTCAAATGTACAGTGTGAATGTGGCACAAAGGTATTAGAAAGCATAGATATTGTACTCACAAAAATAACAGAATTAGCTGCAGTTCTCTTTTCAGTTTCAGGGAAGGGCCACAGCCCAGAAGTAGAACGTGCAGATGGTCCGAGGTTCGATCCCTGGCATCTCCAGTGAAAAGGGTCAGGTGATGTGAAAGACTTCCGCCTGAGACCCTGGAGAGCCGCTGCTACTCAAAGTAGACAAAACTGACTTTGGTGGACCAAGGGACTTGGTTATCAGGCAGCTTTGTGCGTGCTCATGTAATCTAACAGCAAACCTGGGTTTATTACTGTAATGTACTGTCGCCATTACCACGTGTAGTGCATTCAGCCTGACATGCCCGGACTTGCCCGGGCTGACCAGGCAATATTCCTCAGTAGCTTCAGTCGAAAGACAAAGGATCCATAGGATCCTAGCCGGCCCAATCAAAGGGCCAGCTTCCCAGCCGGGAGACCAATGGTCGCCCGGTTACTGTAAATAGCCTATCGGGAGTAGGGGGTGTGTTTAGGTGTGCTTGGTGGCGGGTTTTCTGAACGCATATAAACCGGCCTGCGAGCTGGTTTCTTTGTCTTGTTCCTGAACTAATAAAGTACTCTTGCTGAATCACTCTTGCTGAATCACTCCACGTTCTGAGTACTTTTCACTGGCGACGAAGGTGGGATCTACGACCCCATGAACAAGACCCGGACGCCAACACGAGTACCGCACCGAGCCTGACGCCGAGACCTCTCCGGGAACCGCGCAACTTCGCATCCCAGCTCTCCGGCAACTGCTCATCGCTCCGCTCCCGGCTCCGCTTGCACACTGCTGACCCCTCGAGCAGCAGCATCGCTCTCCACGCCTAGCACGCTTCAGGCTAAGCTCGCCCGACCATCGCGCCCGCCGCACCCGGTCCTCCGAGCGTCCACGAGCATCCGCGGAAATGTCGGAGCAAAACGCCACCTCCGCTCCCTCCTCTGCTTCCACCTCCTCATCCTCCGGGCCCAACGCATCCTCCGGGGTCGCCACCGCCGCTCCAGCAGGAACCTCGCACGAAGGCATCGCTCCGTTTGACTTGGCCCACCCCGAACGATGGACCACATGGGTGAGGATCCTCAAGCACTACCTTGCCTGCATGCGGGTCACCGACGCCGAATTGAAGAGATCCCAGCTCATCCGGCTGTGTGGGATGGACACCCTGCTCCTTCTGCAGAACCTAATCTCACCTAAGGAGGTAGAGGAGGTGAGCTTCGAGGCCCTCATCACGGCTCTCACGGCCCATCTAGCGCCACAGCCCTCCAAATTTGCGGCCCGCATGGATTTTTTTGTGAAGGTCCAGGGCCCCGAAGAGAAAGCTGCGGACTTCCTGGCCAACCTTCGCAAGGCCGCCATGAAATGCGATTTCAGCAACCTGGACGAGACCCTGCTGAATCAGTTCTTGTTGGGTTTACGAGAGGCCAAACTGAGGAGGCGCCTCATTCGGGATGATGACCTCACGCTAGCCACGGCTTTAAAGGATGCGGCTGCCTTCGAGAATGAGCACCCGGGCCCGCGTATCTACAGGACTTTGTATGCGGGTAGTTTGGACTATGGGGGGAGGGGTGTAATGTACTGTCGCCATTACCACGTGTAGTGCATTCAGCCTGACATGCCCGGACTTGCCCGGGCTGACCAGGCAATATTCCTCAGTAGCTTCAGTCGAAAGACAAAGGATCCATAGGATCCTAGCCGGCCCAATCAAAGGGCCAGCTTCCCAGCCGGGAGAGCAATAGTCGCCCGGTTACTGTAAATAGCCTATCGGGAGTAGGGGGTGTGTTTAGGTGTGCTTGGTGGCGGGTTTTCTGAACGCATATAAACCGGCCTGCGAGCTGGTTTCTTTGTCTTGTTCCTGAACTAATAAAGTACTCTTGCTGAATCACTCTTGCTGAATCACTCCACGTTCTGAGTACTTTTCAATTACCCTGTAATAGATGGAATGATCCTATGTGAAATATGTGAAATATGTGAAATCACCATCTGTGAAATTATTTACATGCAGCTGGAACAAAATGTTGACTGCATAAAACCTGCCTTATACAGAGTCAGATTATTGATCCATCTAGCACAGGTTTGTCTGCTCTGAATGGCAGCAACTCTTTAGAGCTGGGGTGTCGAACTCATTTGTTACAAGGGCCGGATCTGACATAAACGAGACCTTGTTGGGCCGGGCCATGTGTGTCATAAAACGTAATTCCAGGTAGCGGAGATATACAGAAGTAGAACGTGCAGATGGTCCGAGGTTCGATCCCTGGCATCTCCAGTGAAAAGGGTCAGGTGATGTGAAAGACTTCCGCCTGAGACACTGGAGAGCCACTGCTACTCAAAGTAGACAAAACTGACTTTGCTGGACCAAGGGACTTAGTTATCAGGCAGCTTTGTGCGTGTTCATCTATATATCTAATAGCCAAGTCACCCCCTGGTGTGCGGATACTTATTTCCGCACATCGGGGGCACCTGGGGGGAGGGGGATTTTTGTGCACACTTGGGACGGTCCCCAGGTGTGCACAAAAATCTTAAAACCTGAAAAAAAATCGGGGGGATACTTAAATCCCCCCAAAAGTCACAGAGCGTCCCCTGTGCATGCGCAGGGAACGCTCTGCGAACTGCCTTGGTTCAGGGGGGGAGGGGAGCGAGCGACCGATCGCTTTGAGGAGGCGGCGGGGAGGCCCGGCGAGGCCTCGCTTTGAAGCGGGGGGGAGAGACCGGCAAGGCCGGAGGCGAGGGGGGGAGAGCTTGCGGAGATTGGGAGATTGGGCTTGGGAGGAAACACGGGTTTCACACACTTAAAGGGAGAGAGATGGGTGGCTGTGGGTGTTGGGGTTGGGGCTTCCAAAATGGGGGACCCCCTGGCAAACCGGGGGGTTTGGCAACCCTACTGGGGCCGCAGGTTTGACACCCGTACTTTAGAGTCTCAGCAGAGGAAGGTCTTCCTCAACAGCTGCCTGACTTCATTTGTATCTCAGTTTTCTTCCCAGTGAGGACCCAAATTGAGAGTTGGGTGTCTGTCCTACATTTGCACAGCAGACTTTCAAGGCAGAGTGGGGATTCGAACTTGGGTTTCCCGGATTCTAGTCTGATGCCCTAACCACTGCGCCATGCTGGCTGCCATAGCCCAATCTCATCATTATCTTCTGAAGGCTACTTACGAAAATGCATTTATACCATGCCAGAACATTGGGTTCTTCTGACTTGGTGTGATCTACTTTGACTGGCCAATAGGCTTCTTCGGGAACTTGGGTAGAGCAAAAAGTGCCTCATACTTGAAGTCCTTTGTGATCAGGACCAGGGAGTAGGATTGTCAGTCTCCAGGTGGGGGTTGAGATCTCCTGGAGAAAATGGCTGCTCTGGACGGTGTGCTCTGTGGCATTATGAAACCCCCAAATCCCGCTTTTCCCCGAGCTCCACTCCCAAACCTCCAGGAATTTCTTAACCCAGGGCTAGCAACTCTACCAGGGATTGATCCTGGAGCTCTCCGCATGCAAAGAAAGCATTCTGCCCCCGCCTTCTCCCATAGCAGTGCCTCATGGAGTACAATTTTGTGCGCTGAGGCCGTTTCTTCTTCCTGTGATTTCCACTCATGCAGGTTTTCGTTGAGCTACACATCAGCTTTTACGTGTCAGCTGAAGCTGCCATGAGTGTGGTGTATGTTTCTAATTGCTTTGCATTCCTTCCCGTGCGCTTAATTGCTTCCAAGCTGTAACGCGTATCTATCAAGGTCACTGGAGGAGTTGGTAGTGTCTAGGTTTCGTGGGAGCTTCTTACGTTCCCAGCTTCGCGGCCGTTAGATAATCCGCCAAATGCCCAGGCACGGGCTTAGAGAATCTGCCAAATGCCCACGTGTGGGAGCCCATCTAATTGGGTAGTACTTGGGGGGGGGGTGCATACGAATGCCCTATATCCTATTAGGCGCATAGGTAACCCTAATAGGTAATTCCTAACAGTGTTCATGTTACTGCATCTATGGCTTTTCAATAAAAGTAAAACCTTCTTAGAAGCGTGTACTTCGTTGTCTTGCTGTGGATTACGCAACAAATATTTCATAGTTCTGTATTTAGTGACTGTGAACATAACAGTGCCAAACTGAGTGTTCTGCAACTTTCTGAAATATGACGGCTTTCTTAAATCCGTGGCTTTGCAGCAACTGCTGTTCTCCCTGCCCTTTGGTAGGTCCGCTGGAACCATGTAATTCTTGACAGCATTTCTTTTTTAGCCTCTTGCTGAACTCTAAAATTAATAGCCTAATAGAGATCCATGTGCAAGCGGGGATTTAGGCAGTCAAAATGTCTTTTGCAAACCCTTTTCAGAATAGCTTAGCGAGTTCCTGCTTCTGTCTAATACCAGAGAGTACGGGCGGTTCAGATTGGAGGTGATGATACCAGAAGGGCTTTGTGAAGATGCTCTGCTGGTGGAGTTTTTATCTAATGTCGAACGACTTACTGGCTGACAGACTTCAGGCTGCTGGTGAAGTTAAGACAGGAGGTGGGGAAATGCAAGGCTATTTATAGTGCAGAGCAGGGAATTTGGAAAGATTATAGCTTTGGGTTTTTCTTTCTTGGAAAGCAGAACCTCACAAATCAGTTTGCTTTGCTAAAGCTACATGTTGGAAGCAAGGCGGGCAAAGCCTCCCTGTAAATTCCCTACATTCCAGCCCTTCGTAGATCAAAATTAGGGACGCACTTTAATGGCTGCATTAGAGAGTGGGTTCTACGGCATTGTACCCTGCTGGGGTCCCTCTGCTCAAACTCTGCCCTCCCCTGGATCCACCCCCAAAACTCCAGGAATCTCCCAACCCAAAGTTGGCAACCCTAACCATTCTGCATTGCCGAAGGCAATGTACTCTGTACTCTGTCTGTCCTGTAACGCCTTCCTTTCCCCTGCAATGGCCTAACGCCCACAAACGTAAAACCCAAATCGGTGTTGTTGTTTGAGAGAGAGTGACTGGCCCAAGTCCACCCATTGCTTTTTATGGATCAGCGAGAATTTGAACCTGGGTCTCCCCAGTCCTGGTCCAGAACTCTGATCACTACACCATACCGTCTTACTTTCAAAAGCATAGTAAAAACTGGACAGGTCTTTAGTCTTCGGGATATTTGCAGAAGAAGAGGAAGAGAAGAGATTGGATTTATATCCCGCCCTTCACTCGGAGTCTCAGAGCAGCTTACAAACGCCTTTCCCTTCCCCTCCCCACAAAAGACACCCTGTGAGGTAGGTGGGGCTGAGAGAACTCTTTCCAGAACTGCCCTTGAGAGAACAGCTCCGAGAGAACTATGGCTTGCCCAAGGTCATCCAGCAGGTGCAAGTGGAGGAGTGGGGAATCAAACCCGGTCCCCCCAGATTAGAGTCCGCGCACTTAACCACGACACCAAACTGGCTCTCTGGCACTACACCAAACTGGTTTGCAGACGGAGAGATCCTGCTAAATAACTTCCCTGGCCTTAATCCGCAACCTCCTAAATTCCATGATTTCTTTTCACAACAGACACTGTAATTATCCTTTGTGTTCTTTGTGACTTCGTAGACATGTCGGGCCGGTCCATATGGCCCATATGATGCACATGTAGACAGTCACCATTCTTTGCAAAGGCAACAACCCCAGAAAGAAAACGTCCGCTTGACCCACAGTCAGCCATGAGGCTGAGAAACAGGGATTCTGAGAAACAGGGATTCATTTCCCACCACCCATTTTGATCCTTCAGTTACTCATAATTGCTAGTCCACGGGGTGCTGTTGACATGGATGGGGCCAATTCCACTGTGCAAAGTATGGTTGCCAGGTCTGGGTTGGAAAACACCTGGAGACTTTGGGGGTGGATCCGGGAGAGGGCGGGGTTTGGGGAGGGGAGGGGAGGGGCCTCGGCAAGGTACAAGGCCACACCCTTCAAAGCAGCCATTTTCTCCAGGGGAGCTGATCTCTGTCAGCTGGAGATGAGTTGTAAAAGTGGGGGGTCTCCAGGCCCCACCTGGAGCCTGGCAACCCTAGTGCAAGGGCTTCAGACACACAGTTGAAATCCTAGAATTAATCTAGGATTTCAGTTGTGCACAGAAAACCTACAGAGGTTGACCAGACATTATTCCCCCACATGGATGCCCATAGGTGGCTGAGATGGGTCTGGCGCATTGGGCATATCTAAGGCCTGCTTCAGTTTGCCCCGCATTCATATCCATGCATAATCTTACAAATAAATGTTTCAGCGCACGAGAAGGGGATAATCCGTCTTCTGTAAAAGGGTCCATGTTCAAGAATACTACGATGCACACCCATGAGCGCAGGGACCCCCAGTGTAGTGCCTCTGGGCATCAGGGCGCCCGCTGACATCTTCCCTGCTGCCCACCAAGTGTTCTCAGGAAGTAGGTGAGACTTTTGCCCAGGACAGCTTCTGACTGACCACCGGAGAGCTCACTGGCTGTGCCGATTAAATTAACTTTGCTTTGTTGGCAGCAGCTGCCGCCACAGTGTTGATTTTATTCTCTCTTCCTCTTTTCCTCACGAGAGCCAGTTTGGTGTCATGGTTAAGTGCGCGGACTCTAATCTGGGAGAACGGGGTTTGATTCCCCACTCCTCCACTCGCACCTGCTGATGTGACCTTGGGTCAGTCACAAGCTCTGGCACAGCTGTCCTTGGAAAAGAGCAGTTTCTGTCAGAGTTCTCTCAGCCCCACCCACCGCACAGGGTGTCTGTTGTGGGGAGGGGTGGGGAGGAGGGAGATAAATCCAATCTCTTCTTCGTCTTCTCTTTCCCAGGGTATTTATTAAAATTACCCATCTTCTGCCTTGTCCTTGGACTTCCTCTGGGTGTGTGGGGCTCTGCCTCCTGTGGCAGCCATTTTGTGGCAGCACTAGGGTTGCAAGGTCTCACCCCTCCTGCGGCAGGGGACTCATCACGCTAGGGCCATCATGCAGCGACGCGCTAGCATTTGAGGCAAAAACTCTATGGTAACCATAGAGTTCTCTATGATAATCATAGAGTTCCCCCGAACACTAGAGTATCACCGCGCAACGCCCCCAGCATGATGACATCACTACCAGTGGTGTCATTGCATTGGCAGCATCCCTGTCGGATGCTGCTGTTTGGGGGTTGGGCTTCCCCTCCCGGCAACATGGTCGGCGACAGATTGAAGGCCCCAAAATCAAGATCCCCTGGCCCCACCGGGGGGATGGTAGCCCTATGCTGCACCCACCACCCCGTGTCAGATTTCCAAAGGTGCCCACAGGGTCAAAGAGGTTGGGACCTCTGCATTAGAACATTCAGGTTAAATAACTACATATCTAGGCCATAGTAATTTGAATTAAAAAAATATTTTCTTAGTGCTATGGGTCCTGGCTTAGCCGAGGCTGCCTATTCCTCAGACGAGGAAAGGGCACAGAGCAATTCAGCCTCCTCCGGAGTCAGCCCAGAAGAGGAACCTTTGCCAGCACCTGAGGGTGAAGAGGCCCCAGTATCTGCACAAGAGGGGCAGCAAGGTGAAGAGCCGGAGATACAGTCAGAGGGAGAGCCTGGTCCAGAATCTGGCCCAGCCCGCCCAGTTGGAGACACCTTGAGGCCAGAGTCCCCACCTAGCTCACCTGAATGACCCAGACGCAGGAGAGAAGGAGGAGTGCCAGACTTCAGCTGTTACCAAGGCAACGTGAGGGGCTGTGAGTCTTTGCAGGTCGCCTCCCAGGGAAGGGAGGGTCCAGTTATAAGCAGCCACGCTCACCTGCCTTGGTGTGGATTCAACCGTGCAATCTTGGACCTTGTTCCGTCTGCCAGCCTCCGCTCCTTGCTCCTGAGAACTCTGATTGATCTCCCGGCATTCTGACCCCTGGCACTATGTCTCGGCTCGATTTGGACTTTCGTACCTAGCTTAGTATCTCGTCTTCGTGGCGACCGGCCAGAGCCAGCACAGTTATGATGACCAAATCATTCCTGGACTGTGGGGAGTCCCAGAGTCCCTGAATTGCTGGCCCATGTGGTCATCCATTCCTCTCAAGAGCGGAATGTGGTCAGAAATTTCCTGTATTAATTTTCTCTTGAGCTGCTCGCTGAATCGGAAAATCCAGACAGTTAAAGACCTAGTCCCAATCACTCTAACAGGGGGAGCTAATCCTGCGCTTGGAAGTCAATACACAGTCCTCCCCACCCACAAATACACACGGAAACTCGAGCAGAAGCTGGATCAGGCTCTGGGCTTGACACAGTAATAACGGCCATAATGCCGAGTCTGACATCGATTTTCCCCAGCATTTATTCTGGCAGGGAGCTCTTGGTGTCAGCAGGAGAGGACGCCAAGTGTTACAGCCATAGAATTTAATGTGAGACATTCACGCTGAGCAAAATATTCCTCCAGAGCCACTGGAGAGCCAAATCCCTTCGCAATGTTTCCTTTTCCTATTTTGGGTATTTTCCAGAGATACCCCAGACTGTCGTAAAGATACGCCCTTCTTCAATCATTTCTACACTTGGCCCTTACGTCATCTTGCAGAGAGGTGGCGGGAGCCTTCCCCCCTTCTGTCTCTCCGGCATCTGCTTCACTCATCAGAGCTGCTGGGATGTGGAAGAGAGGGAAAAAAGAGAGAGCACGCATACAAATCTGGCAGATACCGGAGAGGTTTTTCCGATCCTCGTTGTTGCCATGGTTACATGCTACAGAGTGGTGAAAGGGGGTGTGTCCGGACCCTATCATTTGACTGAGAATAGCCAAATGGGGCTACTGAAATGCAGTAGAAAAGAGCAAGAGTCCAGTAGCACCTTAAAGACAGGCAGGGTGATCCTAGCGATACTATCAGTGGGCCCAGCAACATCAGCCACACCATCTCAAGTTCACACTCCTGCTCATCCGCTGATGTGATTGATGCCATCATGTGTCAGCAATACCCTTCTGCCCTCTACATCGGACAAACAGTCCAGTCCCCGTGACAGAATAAATGGACATAAGTCCACCTACCTCACAGGGTGTCTGTGCTTGATCCCTACCCGTCCGGTTTCCGCCTGGACCACGGGACGGAGTCGGCACTGGTCGCCCTCACGGATGACCTACGGAGGCATCTGGATCGGGGCAGAACGGCGGTGCTGCTGTTGCTGGACCTGTCGGCAGCGTTCGACACGGTGGATCATCAGCTGCTTGCCCACCGCCTCGCTGACGTGGGGATTCGGGGACTTGCTTTATAGTGGCTTGTCTCCTTTCTCCAGGGTCGGGGACAAAGGGGGGCTCTGGCCAGTCGGGCTCTACTCCAGAAGACCTGGACCGGGTGCTTCAGGATGTGGCAGGATGGCTGAGCCTGAGCTGATTGAAATTGAATCCGATGGAGACGGAGGTCCTGTGCCTGAATCGGAGCGGCACCGGGCTGAGAATCCCATTGCCGGCCTTCAATAGGGCGCCATTGGTGCCAGCGTCGCGGGTCCGGAGTTTGGGAGTGCTCCTGGATGCCTCCTTAACAATGGAGGCCCAGGTAGCAGCCACTGCCAAGGCAGCCTTTTACCATCTTCGGCTGATTAGGCAGTTGGTTCCCTTCCTCGAGCGCAAAGATCTGGCGTCAGTGATCCATGCTATGGTCACCTCGAGGTTGGACTACTGCAATGCTCTCTACATGGGGCTGCCCTTGGGGCAACTTCGGAAGCTGCAGCTGGTGCAAAACGCGGCAGCCAGGCGGCTGATGGGCCTCCTGATGTGGGAGCACATCCAGCCTGTGCTAAAGGCGTTGCACTGGCTGCCAATAGCATTCCGGATCCGCTTCAAGGTGCTGGTTTTGACCTTTAAAGCCCTATATGGTCAGGGACCTGTCTACCTGAGGGACCACCTTTCCACGTATGTTCCCCAGAGAGCACTGAGATCTGGGACGCAACATCGCCTGACCCTTCCTGGCCCTCAAGAGGCCAGGTTGACAACAACTAGGTCTAGAGCATTTTCACTAGCTGCACCAGCATATTGGAAAGAGCTCCATAGTGAGATCCAGGCCCTGCGAGATCTCCAGCAATTCCGCAGGGCTGTGAAGACGGAACTTTTCCGCCGGGCATACCAGTGAGAGCGACGGGATGCCAGCCAAGCCTGCCGACCTGCTAAGATATGTGTACTGTATAGGTAGTTGACAATGTGGTCGATGTCTAGTTGTAATGATTTACCGAACCACTTTTACTTATATTTATTGTTTTTATGTAAAGTTGTTTTATGGACTGGTGTTTTATCCATGTTGGTTTTGTTAATGCTGTGAGCCGCCCTGAGCCGCTTCGGCAGAAAGGCGGGATAAAAGTTGAATAAATAAATAAATAAAAGTAGTTTGTAAGCCGCTCTGAGACACCTTTGGGTAGTGAAGGGTGGGGTATAAATCCAATCTCTTCTTCTTCTCCTAAGTCTGACATAAAAAAACACAACATTCAAAAACAAGTAGGGGAACTTTTTAACCTTTCAGGACATTCAGTTGCTGACCTAAGAGTAGCAGTTCTCTTACAAAGGCATTTCAAAGGGAGATTAGAAAGAGAGACTGCTGAACTGCAACTGACAATGCACCCTCCTGGACTGAAACAAGACCTAGGTTTCCTGTCTCGTTACCAATGTTGATTTCTCCATGTCTACTACCCCTCTGCATATCACACCTAATCCAATCAAGCCTGCTATTATCATTCACCTGCTATTGTCATTTGGGATCTGAAATCACTCCACTCTCCAAGATAGAAGGAGAGATGGACAGATACATTCTAGCTGTATCTGAAGAAGTGAGCAGTGACTAGCAAAAACTCATCTCCTGCCACCAATTTGGTTAGTCTTCAAGGTACTACAGGAATCATAGAATCCACCTTCCAAGCCAGCCATTTTCTCCAGGGGAACTGATCTCTGTAGCCTGGAGGTCAGTTGTAATTCTGGGAGATCTCCAGCCGCCACCTGGAGGTTGGCCACCCTGTGCTGAAGTGCTTGGAGTCCTCGTCGCCATGCCCTGTGCACCTCTGCCTCCATCCCTTCAGCAATGTGCTAGGCTGTTCTTTGCAGATTGGTTTCCATAATGTAACAACATACATAGGAAGAGCCCTGCTGGATCAGGCCAGTGGTCCATCTAATCCAGCATCCTTCCTGTCTCACAGTGGGCAGTCGGTGCCTCTGAGAGTCCAACAACAGGGCACAGGGGCCAAGGCCTTCCCTTATGTGCCTCTGAATGTGGAGGTTCCCCTCAGCCACCATCGCTAATAGCCTCTGATAGACCTATCTTCCATGAATCGGATTTGTTGTTCTTCAGTCGTGGGCAGTCGGTGCCTCTGGAAGTCCAACAACAGGGCACAGGCCCTCCTGTCTTCCGCCGTCCTCTGAAGTTTGCTCAATTTCATGTTCGTTGCATCTATGACACTGTCTAACCATCTCATCCTTTGCCGTCCCCGTCTTCTTTGACCTTCAGTCTTTCCCAGCATCAGGGTCTTCTCCAGTGAGTGCTCCCTTCTCATTTGGTGGCCAAAGTATTTGAGCTTCAGTTTCATTATCTGGCCTTCCAGGGAACAGTCAGGGTTGATTTCTTTTAGGATTGACTGATTTGATCTTCTTGCAGTCCAAGGGACTCTCAAGAGTCTTCTCCAGCACCATAGTTCAAAAGAATCTATTATTTGGCGCTCGGTCTTCCTTATAGTCCAACTCTCGCAGCCATACATGACTACTGGGAATACCATTGCTTTGACCATGCGGACTTTTGTTGGCAGGGTGATGCCGCTACTTTTTATCATGCTGTTGAGGTTCGCTGATTAGAATTTGTCTAATCCCAAGCATTTAAGGCTTAAGTAAAACTCTGCTGGTAGCATACCACACCCAACAGAGCCACTGGGTGCTGCAGCCCTAGAGTTGCATATCAGTGAAGGGTCTCTTCCCGCTGCCTGCCATTTCTGCAGTTCCTCGAAGTCGGTTGACGAAGGGGAGGGAGGGAAAGGACATACCCAGGCACTGAAGGCACGCAGCTAGGCTTTCCCCCCTGAAGAGAAAGAAGAGAGAAATGGTGTTTGGTTACTGTTGACCGGGATGGGCATCCACAGCTGGCTTAGCAACTGAGAGTCCAACATATTTGCAACAGCAGTTCAGGCTCTCGGACGGAGCCAGTGCCAAAGTGGTCGACCACGAACAGGCCAACGAATTTTTTGCTCTAACGCCGTTCGATAACCCAGCCTCCAACGCCATTGGCTGTTGGTCCCTTGCTCATACGGAGGAAAACAGCATCTCCGCTTGGGAGTAATTGAATTTCTCGTGTTTTGAAGGGAACAAAAGTTCACCAGACACGTTCAATTCCCTTTTGTCTTGGGCAAGTTGGCTGTTGGCCAAGTGGCAGTTGACTTTATTTCAGACTGACACGCAGCTGGGGGTGAGTGCGGATCGCCTTTAAATAGAGCAGCACTTATTCATGCATGCGTGTCCTTGTTTGGGCTCAGGCACATGCTCTCCCGCAAACGTTTTTTAATATGAATAAGGAGCTTTCAAGAGGTTCGGGTGATTTCCCAAAAGGCCATTCCAGTTTACCTTTTCGATCCTATTCACAACTCCAATTGAATGGAGCTTCAGCAACATTTTATTTAATTCATTTGCCCTCTGCCTTTTCCCCCAGTGGGGACCCAGAGCAGCTTACACTGCTCTCCTCTCCTCCATTTTATCCTCACAACAACCCTATGAGGTAGGTTAGACTGGGAGTGACTGGCCCAAGATTACCCAATAGGCTTCCATGATACTGAGGGGATTTGAATCTGAGTCTCCCAGATGCTAGTCCAACACTCTTAAGCACTACACCATGCTGGCTCTCTTTCGGTTTTATAATCGCCATCTGTCTTCCTAGTAACAGTGACATCAGGTGTGGTTATAGGTGATGATGTCACTAAGGGCAAGTGAAGCTAGTTCACTGTCCTCACTCTGAACTAGCTTTCGTTTTTCATTCATTCATGTTCTCCACTCCTCTGTTTTTTATTATCCTTCCAAAAAGCAACCACCCTGTGAGGTAAGGTAGGCTCTCACTTTTTTTCAGCTCCGCGAGGGCCTAGCCCAAGGTGATCCAGTCAGTTTCATGGCAGAGGAGAAGGAAGAAGAAGAAGAAGAGTTGTTGTTTGTTATACCCAACTTTTCTCTGCCCTAAGGAGTCTAAAAGTGGCTTACAATCACCTTCCCTTCCTCTCCCAGCAACAGACACCTTGTGAGGCAGGTGGGGCTGAGAGAGTTCTGAGAGAGCTGTGACTGGCCCAAGGTCACCCAGCAGGCTTCATGTGGAGGAGGAGTAGGGAATCACACCCAGTCCCCCTAGGGATGCCAAGTCCGAATCTTGCCGCAGCGGGGGACTCCCGGCTGGCGGCTGGAGCGTGCCGCATCCATGTCACTCGGAAGTGACGCGACCACGCTGGGCACGCTGGGGGCGGGGCCACGACCATCGGGGTCGAAGTGCCTGTCCCCCAAGATTAGAGTCTGCCACTCTTAACCACTATGCCACTCTTAACCGCTACACCACACTGGGGGGACGGGGACTTGAACCTTAGATTCCCAGATCTGGGTCCAACACTCTAGCTGCTACACCACGCTGGTTTGTTTGCCATTGGTGGCCTCACTGCATACTCAAACCTGATTGGGTGCCTAGCAAAGTCACTGTTGCTAGGAGGAAGAGCTCCGCTGAGCAAAAGTAAATGAGGTTGAAGCTGCAGGAGATCGGGGGTGGGGGTTGCGACGAAGTTCACAAAGGAGCAGTGCGGTCACCGCCTGATGGTCGTCCCTTTTGCGCAAGCTTATGGGGCAAGAGCTTGAATAAAAATGGGGGGAGGCTGATTTCCGCCATTCTCTCTTCTTGCTGTAGACCCCCTCAACAGAACCGGTTCTGTTCCCCGGAGCAGCAAGGATCTGCTCTGTGCACTTGCTGCATTCACAGTTCACTGGATCCAGCTCAATATATCATAGCTTAATAAAAAGGTAAAGGTAAAGGTTCCCTTGCTCGAAAGCCAGTCGAGTTCGACTCTAGGGTTGCGGTGCTCATCTTCATTTCAAAGCCGAAGAGCCAGCACTGTCCGAAGACGTTTCTGTGGTCATGTGGCCGGCATGACTAGACGCCGAGGTGCACGGAACGCTGTTACCTTCCCACCTAAGTGGTACCTATTTATCTACTTGCAATTTCTCGCTTTCGAACTGCTAGGTTGGCAGGAGCTGGAACTAGAGACGGGAGTTCACTCCGTCATGCGGCACACTCGGGTCTCGAACAGCTGAACTACCGACCTTCCACAGCCTGCAGTTTAGCCACTGCAGTTCCTATCATAGCTTAATAATTCTCAGTAATTCTCAAACATAATACAGTTCTCCCCAGCTTCCCTCTTCCCTCTTAAAATTAAAAAAGGCTTTAGGATAACAGCAGGGAGGGAAGGCGACAGGGCACTGCCCAGTCTCTTCAGTTCTCGGAAGCTACGGAGGGTTAGTGCTTGAATGGGAGATGGCCAAGGAAGACACTGCAGAGGAAGGCCATGGCACACCACCTCTGCTTTCCCCTTGCCTTGAAAGCCCCTTGCTGGGGTCACCATAAATTGCCTGTGACTCGATGGCATATATTTATGAAACTACCTGATCACGGTGAAAACTACCTGACCATGGAGGAAGCGGAGGAACCCTCCTTACACGTTTCCACATCATAGCTTAATAATTCTCAGTAATTCTCAAACATAATACAGTTCTCCCCAGCTTCCCTCTTCCCTCTTAAAATTAACACATGCTTTAGGATAACAGCAGGAGGGAAGGCGGCAGGGTACTGCCCAGTCTCTTCAGTTCTTGGAAGCTACGGAGGGCTAGTGCTTGAATGGGAGATGGCCAAGGAAAACACTGCAGAGGAAGGCCACAGCGCACCACCTCTGCTTTCCCCTTGCCTTGAAAGCCCCTTGCTGGGGTCACCATAAATTGCCTGTGACTCGATGGCATATATGTATGAAACTACCTGACCACGGTGAAAACTACCTGACTGTGGAGGAAGCGGAGGAACCCTCCTCACACGTTTCCACGTGACCATGTTTCCACTTGTCTTGTTCTTTCCAACTGAAAGACAAGGGTAGAGCAGAGACTCATGCAGAGATGCAACAAACAGGGAAGGTAATTATAACAAGTGTCGGCATAGGCAGAAATTCAGTGTTGCCCTAAAGAGGGAATAAATGATTAAAAACCCATTACACATTGCCATGTTCTAATAACTGCCAGGCACCACGGACAGGCTTCCCAAGTACTTACCGTGATTCGGCGGGGGACACAGACATCTTCGCAGGATCATTCCCGTGGGGACAACAGATGCGCCGCACCATGCTGTTGCCAGGAAGTGACGCTGGCTGACACTCTGGCAATGGGGCTGGAAACTCGATGGTACCATCGGGTTTTCAGCCCCACTGCCAGAACGTCGGCCAGCGTCACTTCCTGGCAACGGCATGGTGCGTTACAGGGAGGAATCACGGTAAGTACTCGGGAACCCTAACCACGGAGCTTGTGCCTAGAGCTCTGGAGTCGCGGCCGGCCTTCCTTGTCTGCCAGCAGAGTTACCTGCATGTCATGATCCCCTCCAGTCAGCTTAGGGTTGCCAGCCTTCAGGTGGGGCCTGGAGATCTCCCGTTTTTACAACTGATCCGCAGCTGACAGAGATCAGCAATCCTGGCAAAATGGCTGCTTTGAAGGGTGGGCTCTACGGCATTGTACCATGCTGAGGCCCCTCCCCTCCCCAAACCCCTCCCTCTCCCAGATCCACCCCAAAGTCTCCAGGTATTTGCCAACCCAGACCTGGCAACCCTAGTCAGGACGTATTCAGATGTGTCTGTTTTGCACAATGCTGCTGCATTCTTGCACAATTACAGTGGGGTTATTTTGCTGCAGCCCCTCACTACCACATCAGTTGTCATCTCCAATTTTAAAAGAAAACAGTAAAAACAATCACAGGCCCCAGTCACACTGGCCGGATATCGCGGGGGTGGGGGAGGCGTGGCTCTTTGCCCTGGAGTGAACTACCACGCGGCCGCCGGATCAAACGTCCTGCCGACGTCCCGTGGTTCGGGGGAAGGTGCTGATCATACATCAATCCTGCAGCGCGGCAAAGAAGTGGCGCGGCGGGGGTTGTGGTTTTTTTAACCGAAGTGTGAGCATGCGCCGTCGAGTGCTTGTGCGCATCCCGCGGAGACTTGGGGAAAAAAACCTTTTCACGATGGGACATGGGCGGGTGCCGGATGCCACGAGCTACCACCGGAAACGTGATCAGATGCCCGCCCTTTCCCCACGGTTTCCGGAAATTAGTACCTTGAAGGTACTAGTTTTTTTACGCCGCATCTTCAGCGGGAAGTCTCGGGTTAGCCACGGGAGCTCTACGCTTCCCAGATGTTGCGGTTTGATCGCACCTGGAAAATCAGCCTATCTTCTGTCTCTGTAGCGTGGCTAATGCTCTGTGTGACCACAGCCACATTTGAACTGAGACTTACTATTTAAGTGTCTCTGGCCCCTGCCACACGGCAGGGGAAAAGCCGCCAAAAAGCGTGGCTTTTAAAAGCCGCGCCAAAGTTGAAACGGCACGGCGGGATCCCACGGATCCCCTGGCCGCTCCGTCTTTCTCCCCGGCACGATCAGATGCTGGGGAGAAAACACAGAACAGATGGCGAGCCAGCTGAACTGCACATGTCGGAGCATGCAGAGTTCGCGTAGGAGCCCTAGGCGAACGTCTAGTTCGCCTAGTGAGCGGGCTGGCCCTGCTTGAGGCCGACCCTGTAGCACGCCCCCCTGCCCCAGGAACCCCCCCCCTCGTTCCGTAGGAATCCTGGTGGCAGGGTGGCTGGTCTGAAGTGGCCCAGAGGAGGCCAAGTGCCTGGCTGGCTGCATACCCGGACAGAGCGAGATCAGTGCACTGCAGGTGAGTCCTCGCGGGATCCTGGCTGGTGCAAAATCACCTCAGGAACTCCAGCTCCTGTAGGCGGTACAGCTGGGCTCAAATATCTCCCAGTCTGCTTAAACTGGGGCCTAGACAAACAGCCTCACTGGATCAGCTGGTATGTAAGGCTGCAGCTGTTGCAGGCTACATCGGTGCTGGACCCTGCTGGCTCAAGACCCTGACTGCTCCTGACCAGTGTTCCCTCTCAGCTGAGTGAATGTGAGCTAGCTCACATTTTTTTAGCCTCCAGCTCACACATTTTTGCCTTAGCTCTGGAAAGGATGGCTCCTAGGGTTGCCAAGTCCATCTTTCACCCACAGCGGGGGACTTTGGGGGCGTTCCTGGAGGGGGCGGGGCATCCCCGACGTGATGACGTCATGTTGGGGACGTGCGCCGCCACCCCCATCCGTCCGTGCGCCAGATCTCCAGAAACAGCAGTTCCCTGCAATTAAAGAAGCCAGCGTTTCCCTTTTAAATGCAGGAGCCGGCGTTTCCCCTTTAAGAGCAGCCACATTTCCCTTTTAAGAGCACGAAGCTGGCATTTCCCTGCAAGCTTGTGGAGATCGGGCTTGGGAGGAAACACGGGCTCCACACACTTAAAGGGAGAGAGATGGGTGGCTGTGGGTGTTGGGGGTGGGGCTTCCCCACAGCGGGTAGAACCCTTCCCCAAACGGGGGACCCCTGGCAAACCGGGGGGTTTGGCAACCCTAATGGCTCCAGAGCAAGCTCATTGATGCAGTAGACAAATCGCTCGCTCACAACTTTAATGCCGGTAGCTCACAAGGTAGAATTTTTGCTCACAAGACTCCCCAGCGTAGAGGGAGCATTGCTCCTGACCTTGCTCAGTGAGCATTTGCAGTCCTTTACTCTTGGGGAGACCAGCTGAAGGCTGAGGTCAGAATGCTGCCATTAGAGGGGAGCGGCCAGCCCGGACCCATCTGCCCCACAGTGGCACTCTCAGAGGGATTAGGAACAAAAAGAGGGCAAGGAAAACATCACTCCCAAAAAAGTCGACTTAAGAAGCCAAAAGACTGATCGCCACAAATATGGGGGCCAAATAATGTCAATTAAAAACATCTAATCTCATATGCTGAAATGCACGTCTCTATTAGAAATTAGATAAAAACAGAGTTAAGCCCAATAGGCTCAGCACAGGATAAAATCATACATAGGTATCAGACAGAAAATATATGTGACCAAGACCATATGTGTTTTGGCCATTTCGGCCTCCCTCCGTGGTCAAGCATATATATTGCACGTGAGCTCCAAGTAATATAGTGGATACCACTTAAAAATGGTTTTTTAAAAAGATCTCAGGCCCCAGTCATATGGGCCAGATAACGCGGGGGGGAGGCGTGGCTGTTTGCCCCGGAGCAAAATAAAGTGTGGTAGCCCGATCACACGGTCCCCTGAGTCTCTGCGCTTCAGCTGTTAGCTGGCGATCACACGGCGATGCTGAAGCGTGGCAAAGAAGCGGCACGGCACAATCACACAAGTGTTTCGCGTTTGTGCACATATGCAGTTCCGCGGAGCAGCACTGCTTTCAGTTTCGTGTTTGTGCGCATGCGCTTATGAAAAACATACGGTTTGCAACAGGATGTGAACGGGCGACGGATGCCACGGGATTCTAGCGCTCCCGCGATCATATGCCCGCCTGTGCCGTGCGTTTTCCAGATACTAGTGCACTTTCCTTGGTACTTTTTAACTCCGCATCTTTGGCGGGATGCCACGGGTTGGCCACAGGTGCACTACGCTTCCCAGATGTTGCGGTGTGATCGCGCCCCGAAAATCTGCCCGACATTTGTGCCTTTCGCGTGGCAAATCCTTCGTGTGACCGGGGCCTCAGTGACTCAAGGCAGGGATTATATACAGAGGCCTCATTTTCAAGTACCTTTAGCAAATACTTTTACTTGCTATTAGCTCCAAATTGCATGAGAATATACTTTCCTTGGACCAAGAGAGAAAGGCACAAGATTGAAGACAAAAAAATGTATGACCAGGGCTTCTGGATTGGCCCTCAAGGTGTTTTTTTCCATGTGCTATAAACTTGAGATGTCCTACAGACGTAAGAAGATGAGACTCACTGGAAAAGACAATCATGCTAGGAAAAGTTGAAGGCAGGAGGAAAAGAGGAAGGTCCAATATGAGATGATGGAGCAACTCAAGAGAGGACGCCATGGCCTTCAGTTTGCAAGGCTGTTAATGATAGGGCTTCTGGGTTTTTGTAGAGTCTTTATAAGTCTGAGTTGACTTGACGGTTCATAGCACACACAGAGACATGCTATGGGTTTCTGATGTGGCTACCTTATCTTAGGCCTGACATGGATGACTCTACTCATTGTGACCTTCGTTACAGGTTAGTATCTGACAGTCACTTGAGTCAGTGTATCAAACAGATTTGTCCAGCCAAGTGTTTCCTGCCTTCCCACTCACAGTTGTCTATTGCTGATGACCCCGACCCATAGCAGGAAATTAAGTGGGGTGTGAGTAGATTCTAAACAGGGGATTTGCAGTTTCAAAGCCTGAGAGAGATTTGGCCGAAGAACCTCTTGGAAGCATTCCTATAGCCAGTGTATCTTAAAAAGGTAAAGGTTCCCTTGCTCGAAAGCCAGTCGAATCTGACTCTAGGGTTGCGGTGCTCATCTCCGTTTCAAAGCCGAAGAGCCAGCGCTGTCCGAAGACATTTCCGTGGTCATGTGGCCGGCATGACTAAACCCCAAGGCGCACGGAACGCTGTTACCTTCCCACCGAAGTGGTACCTATTTATCTACTTGCAATTTCTTGCTTTCGAACTGCCAGGTTGGCAGGAGCTGGAACTAGAGACGGGAGCTCACTCCGTCATGCGGCACCCGGGTCTTGAACTGCTGAACTACTAACCTTCCACAGCCTGCAGTTCAGCGTCTTAACCACTTGAGCTACCCCAGCTCCTTTATTATTAAAATCCCACAATTCCTGTCTTTATCTGGGTCAGTTGAAAGAAACAACACTCGTGGCTTCAAGGGAAAACCCCACTCCCTGACCTCCAGTGACGAGCCACGATTGCCCACTCTGGGTTGGGAAATTCCTGAAGATTTTGAGGGGGGGGTGGAGGGACCTCGTCAGGGTATAAGGCCACAGAGTCCACCTTCCAAAGCATCCGTTTTCTCCAGAGGAACTGATCTTGGTCATTTAGGGATTACCTGTAATAGTGGGAGGTCTCCAGGTGCCACCTGGAGTTGGAAGAGGAATGCAGATACAAGACTTTCTTATTGTAGGTGAGATCAATTGTTGTACATCTATATATCTATATACTAATAGCGAAGGTGGATAACTAAATCCGCACATCGGGGGCACCTGGGGGACAGGGAGATTTTCCTGCACACTTGGGGCAGTCCCCAGGTGTGCACAAAAATCTAAAAAGTTGGAAAAAATATAGGGGGAATATTTAAATCCCCCAAAAACTAAAAGAGTCTTCCCTGTGCACACGCAGGTAGGATTTCCAGCCTCCAGACAGGGCCTGGGGATCTCCCGCTTTTACAACTGATCTCCAGCTGACAGAGATCAGCTCCCCTGGCTGCTTTGAAGGGTGGTCTCTATGGCATTGTACCATGCTGAGGCCTCTCCCCAAAACACGCCCTCTCCTGGATCCACCCCCAAAGTCTCCAGGTATTTTCTAACCCAGACCTGGCAACCCTACACGCAGGGAATGCTCTGGGAACTCTGCGGCAGGCTGGCGGTTGGAAGCCACTCAGGCCTCGCCACGGGGGGGAAGGAGGAGGAGATCGGCGGAGGAGACCACCGGAGCCAGGGGGAAGGGGAAGAAGGAGATAGCCTGTGCACGGGAGGGGAGGACAAGGCTTGGCGGGTGGGTGGGCAGGCGGTGAAACCGGCGAGGCCCGGCGGCTGTAAGCCGCTTGGGCCTTGGTTCGGAGCCGGGGGGGAATCGAGCCGGGGGGGTGGAGGGAGTGGAGGAGACGGGGGGAACCGGCGGGATGGGGGGAAGCTTACCTGCTCCTGCTGCTTCCTCCTCCTCCTGCTCTGCATGGAGCTCCCCCCCCCCACGAGTATCGTAGGTCCCCTTTCTTGTCTATATATCTAATAGCCATGGTGCCCCCTGCATGCGGATATCTAAATCCGCACATCGGGGGCACCTAGGGGTCAAAGAGATTTTCCTGCACATTTGGGGCAATCCCCAGATGTGCAGAAAAATCTAAAAAGTTTATTTAAATCCCCCCAAAAGTACAAGAGTGTTCCCTGCGCATGCACAGAGAACGCCCTGGCAACTGTCCCAGCCACCACTGCCGCTGCTGGGGCAGGAAGAGGCGGGAGAAAGGTTGGTGGGCCCGGCAGTTGGGAGCCATGCGGGCCTCGCTGTTGGTGGGAGAAGGCTCACCTGCGGCTGCTTCCTTCTCCTCCACATGGAGCTCCCCCCCGTGAGTATCACAGGTTCCCCTTCTTGTATTCCTCTAATGTTTAAGGAGCATTCCTTCACCTCCTCCTCCAGACTTGTTTACCTGAGGCACTGTGGGTAAATGCCATTGTTCCATCTGATGGAGTGAAAGGTATAAATGCCCCCATTGATTCACTTTGGGGAGCAGAGCATGGCTGGCCTTTATGAAGGAAAATGGGCCTGCAGAGAGGGTTCCTTTGTATCTGCTGTTTACCAGATGTTATCCCTTCCTCCTTTTCTTCCTTCTTTGTCCGCTCTTGAAATCACTGATAAACCTACAAAGGACAGGAGCAGCCCACCGGTGAAAGGAAACAGGAACTGACAGGAAGGAAGGTTTCTACAGAATGGTTCACCTATTTTGGTGGCTATTTTCATTTTATTCACTTTCTCCTCATTTGGAAACCCATTTTATCCTTACAACAGCCCCGTGAAGTGAACATAAGAAAAGCCCTGCTGGATCAAATAGTCCATCTTGTCCAGCACCCTGTCTCACATAGTGGCCAGCCAGTTCCTCCGGACAGCCAACAACAGGGCATAGAGGCCGAGGCCTTCCCCTGAGGTTGCCTCCTGGCTCTGGGATTCAGAGGCTTAGTGCATTAGACTGAGTGTGTGTGACTGGCTCAAAGTCACTCAGCAAGCTTCTATGCCTGGCAATACATTTGCACAGGGCTATTTTGGGGCTATTTTCCGGCTGGCTTCAGAGTTGGCCACGCCCACTACAGCCAAAACCTCTGCATGTGTGGCTACAGAGGGAAGGCCTGGAGAGCGACCCCCCCCGGCGACTCCAAGGCGGGCGAGTGGGGGGGGGGCTGGAAGGATCGGGGAGGCATTTATTGGGAGCGGTGGCGCAGGCAATACAACGCCTGCTAGTAACATCTGTAGCGAACAGCCTCAATGGCTGTTCGAATCCCCACCGCGGCCGGAGTGAGCTCCCGGCCCCCGTCCCAGCTCCCGCCAACCCAGCGGTTCGAAAGGTAACAACAAGTAGATAAATGGGTACCTGCCCTAGGTGGCAGGGGGCACCCACCTCCTGGTTCCGTGCCAGGAGTGTTGGTGGCGGCGGCGGAGACGGAGGCGGCGGCAGCAGCAACAATGGCGGCGGAGTTCCTGGCAACCAAACCTGATGGAGGCGGAGCCACGGCGATGCGGGCGCAAGACGGCGCAGCACGGCAGGAGCCTGAAGGACGTAAGCCGGAAGCTGCAGCCGGAAAGCAGTCGCGCGCAGAGGAAACATCGAGCCTGCTGGAGGTGGTCGCTGGTTAACCCGAAGACGCCAGAATAATACCCGTAGCCATGGGTGTGGCCTATTATTCTAATGAGTTCCTGCTGGGCTTTTTCTACAAAAAAAGCCCTGCATTTGCAAATTAGTGTGAATATTCAGACCTGGGCCTCTTAGATTCTAGTTCAACACTCTCGCCCCCACACTGCACTGTATGTCACAGCAGTCACACTGCTAAGCAGGTTGCCTCAGGCCCCAGTCATATGGGCCAGATAATGCGGGGGAGGCGTGGCTGTTCCCCCCGGAGCAAGATAAAGCACGGTAGTCCAATCACACGGTCCCCCGAGTCTCCGTTCTTCGGCTGTTAGCCGGCGATCACATGGCGATGCTGCAGCATGGCAAAGAAACGGCGTGGCATGATCACACAAGCATTTCGCGTTTGTGCACATGCGCAGTTCCGCAGAGCAGCACTGCTTTCAGTTTCGTGTTTGTGTGCATGCGCTTACGAAAAACATCGGTTTGCGACAGGACGTGGACGGGCACCGGATGCCACTGAATACTAGCGCTCCCGTGATCAGACGCCTGCCTGCGCCACGCGTTTTCCGGATACTAGTGCACTTTCCTTGGTACTTGTTAACTCTGCATCTTTGGCGGGACGCCACGGGTTGGCCATGGGTGCGCTACGCTTCCCAGATATTGCGGTGTGATCGCGCCCGGAAAATCCGCCCGACATTCGTGCCTTTCGCGTGGCAAATTCTCTGTGTGACGGGGCCTTAGTAGCCTTTCAGATACTGGCAAATAGTTGTGGTGGCCTTGGCAACCATCCCACCACAAAGTGCAGCTTCTGCCCAACATTTGTGCCTTTTGCACGGCAAAGCCTCCATGTGACCAGGGCCTCAGTATAGTATATGAGAGTTTGGTTCAACTTTTAATCCATATTATCACTGGAGTAAACCATTTCAAACTTTAAACCATTAGAGCGGTGTTGGCTTCCTTTTTGTCAATGCAAAAAAAAAAACCCGGCCATTGTTTGTGAAGATATTAATTTCTCTAATCATGAAACTACTCGTGAAAATCACCCTGACAACAAAAGTAGCCCCAGCAATGAAATAGTCTCTACAGTAGAACAGCTGCCTAAAGTATAACTAATTTTAAAACAAACCAAACATTTGAGAGAGCCAGTTTGGTGTAGTGGTTAAGTGTGCGGACTCTAATCTGGGAGAACCGGTTTCTCACAATACAAAAACTCGTGGGCATTCCATGAAATTGCTGAGCGATCGGGTTAGAACGGATAAAAGGAAGTACTTCTCTTTTTTTGTAAAAAAAATTTATTCAGGACATAAACATTCATATTCAACCTTACATTTTCCATATTATTCTCATCATAATCAACCTTAAATTTTTTAGCTTAATCCCTGTTACATCCTACCCCCTCCCTTTCCCCCTCCCTTATACATGGCTTCCCACAGTGTTCCGACCTCCTGCTCAATATTTTCTTCTATTTTTATATATACTTCATTCTTAAAATCACTAGGTAACTTTTGTTTCAATTCTATACTTAATAAGTATTAAAGCAAAACAAATTGTCCTTTTTTCCCCAATATTTTTCTAAATATTATTTTAAATCTCTCCAGTCATTATAAAATCCTTCTGCTTCCCTATTATCTAATTTCCTTGTCATTTTGTCCATTTCAACTGCAAACAATAATTTCTTTATCCAGTCTTCAATCTTCCGGACTTCTTCTTGTTTCTTGTTTCCAACACTGCGCATATGTAATTCTAGCTGTTGTCACCATATACCACATCAAGGTTCTTTTATGTACATTAATTTTCTCCAAATTCAGTCCCAAAAGTGAAAGTTCTGGTTCTTTTTTAAATGTAGATTTTACAATCTTTTCCATCTCCAAATGAATCTGAGTCCAATAGCTTTTTGCTTTCTCACAAGTCCACCACATATCTCACAAGTCCACCACATATGGTAAAAAGAGCCCTTATTTTTGTTACTTTTTGTTTCCGTATGTGTTCAATTCCATTCTGCTGTTTCCCTTGGTAGTTTTCCCATTTTGCTTCTTCTATGTCCTTTTCATGCTATTTTTACTATATGGCATTTTGTAGACTGCATATATTGTATGCCATTAATGCACAAAAGTGGGCATGGATTTCAACGCAGCTTTGTTACTGTGACTTCTGGTGGTGGGAAACACCCCCCCACACACACACACAGTGTCAGCTGTGTTGCTATGTCACTTCCAGGGGGAACCCGGAAGTGACATCGGATAGCTCTAGGAATCGCCATAAACTCTATGGAGCTGGAAAGTGTGTGGTTTTGCCATAGTGTTTCTGGTGATTCCTAGAGCTCCCTCTGTCACTTCTGGATTTTCTACGGAAGTGATGTCGTGATGCAGCCCACGCCTGTACCCCTAACCCTCCTGCTGTTGCCAGACTCAGTCTGTTGCCAGACTCAGACTCAGTCTGGCGACCCTACATAAGAGCCACATACACAGGAATAATTATATATTAAAGTGAGAATGTAAATACAAACAAGGTCACTTGAAAAGCTTACATTCCCTAATAAACTTGTCAGTTCAATAGTGTAAGTAAAGAATAAGCTTTTTCTCTGTCTTCCGTCCCGTGTCCCCCCCCCTATGTACACACCAGCTCTTTGCTGCAAAGAATGCCCCAAGGCGATCAGCACCTTATCCCAGAGGATGTCCTCTATTAGGGTTCAAGTTCCTGAGTTTGTTACGGTATATCTTGTCAAAGAGGTGTCAACTGTTCTGCAATTGTCTCCTTTTATCTGTACTGAGGTCACAAAGGACTTTGCCCCCTTAACTTCAATGGGAACTGGAGTGCCTAGTGTATTGTTTCTGCTAAGGAAAGATAACTGGTGTGGATCATGAAAGGGAAAAAGGTTGGAAAGAAGGGGGGGGGGAGCAGCACTAGGATGACCATAGCGCTTCACAGATGGTTCATTAATGGAAGAATATTTGCTGTATGAAACTTCCGTCCCTGTATCACTTTACTAGAAATTGGGCCGACAACGGATAACATCAGGTTTTGGATGGTAATGTGAAAAGGGCCAAGGAATGGCCAGTCAGGTTGGATTGTTGTTGCCATGGCAATTTTTTTCCAGGCACAATACAGGAGGATGGTTTCCCCCCCCTTACAGAAGGCATGTGTTTCTCCCTTTTGGAAAAATGTTAAATGCGCAATCGACTAAAAGCCCACTTTTAAAGGGCCTCAATTATGGTAATGAATCCAAGACATCTGCAGGGAATCGGAGATACAATACTGGGGGAGGGAAGGTCTATTTTGGGTTTGCTGCTGCAGCTGTGGACCAAAAAGGATTTAAAATTTGGTGTTATGAACCGACAATAATGCAGTCTCATTACTTTTATTCATAACATTATGATGTTCCATAAACACTTAAAGGAACCTCTTGCTTACGGACAGCATTTGCCGTTCCCTCAGCGATTAAGAGGGCATCTTGTGGCTCAGGTGTATCCCCAGCAAGACTTGGGGCACTGTTAGTTATTTTAGCATTCTCGGTTGTGCCTGCCCTGCTAGTGGGGAAGAGGGCTAGGGAAGGGATAGTCTGGTGGTCTCCGGCGGCAGGGAAGCTGGCATGGTATGGCCCAATCTCATCAGGTCTCAGAAGCTCAGCAGGATCAGTGTTTGGATGGGAGACCCCCAAGGAAGACTCTGCGGAGGAAGGGGATGGCCAACCACCTCTGCTTCTCACTTGCCCTGAAAGCCCCTTGCTGAAGTCAGCTGCGACTTGTTAGCACTTTACACAATCTACAGCCTCTATCTCTGGCTGCGGTCACATACACTAAAGAATCCACTTTCAGTCCACTTTCAATGGACTCTCGAATTGGATTTTGCCAGTTCACACAGTAAAACTCCAGTTGGAAAGTGGATTGAAAGCGGATTATTTAGTGTGTGTGAGTCTGACGCCCCCTGCCCCTGCCAGCCTCAGTCCTTTCCTGCAAACTTTTAAAGGGCCAGATGAGACAAGATGGAGACCACAGGTCCCCCACTGTCTTTAAAAGTGGAATTTCAGATGTGTGTGTCCCAGATTTCTATCTGGGCCAGGTGACGGGGGATTTAATCCTTCTCCTCCTGCATACTGTTTCACCTGCTGACCTCCCCCCCAGGTGATCCCACTAGCTTGGAAGGGGGGGGGAGGGAGGCTGTACCTAGTCCCCCCATCTTTTACCTTTATAGCACAAATAAGACTGAGTCTGTGGGCAAGTGCTTGGAGCAAGTTCCACCGAATGCTTGCACAAGAACTCGTGCTGTGCTAAAATCAGGACTCCTCAGCTTTTGCAAGAGGTTGCAGAAGCTGTCACACTGCAGTAGCTGTGATGGTACAAACATGGCTTCCTTTTGCACAACTGTTCAATATTGGGTCCTGGACGCATTGCAGTGATCAGCTCTAGTTTATTTAGTGATTTCAGGAATACAACAAGGACGCCCAGCAGGGTTTGAGCCCTGCTTATGCAGGCATGTTGTTGTTTCCAAATAAAAGAACTCAAGAGGCCATACGTGAAAGGGATGAAACCCAGATACAAACTACATGAAGAACCACAACACCCAGCCTTAAAAGCAGCAGAGAAGAAATGTTAGGCGTCACAGCATGCTTTCCGCACATAAGGCCAGGAATGGCTGGGTTTTCAGAAGTTCAGAGCAAGATGCCACCCGAGCAGCCCTTCAGGGAGTAGTGCAATCAGAAGCACACCTACAGCTTCACTGGACTTCGAAGAGTTATAAATCTGCACTGCGCCATCACATGGGCAGGGTGGTGGAAAGTGCCACCAAGCTGGAGCCGACTCCTGGCGACCCCAGAGGGCTTTCAAGGCAGGAGAGGTTCAGAGGGGGTTGGCCATGGCCTGCCTCTGCACAGCAACCCTGGACTTCCTTGGTGGCCTCCCATCCATATACTAGGCTGGGATGGCCCTGCTTCGCTTCTGAGGCCTGACAAGGTTGGGCTCGTCTTTGCCATCCAGGTCCGGGCCATACGTGGTGATTCACGTATGAATCTGGAGCAGGGCTTTTTTTGTAGAAAAAGCCCAGCAGGAACTCATTAGCATAATAGGCCACACCCAACAGCAGAAACGCATTAGCATATTAGGCCACACCCCTGACAGCACAGCTCATTAGCATATTAGGCCACACCCCCATGTTACCAGAAGTGTGGTCATCCAGCCACGCCCACCTTTTGCTTCTTATTCTGTTTACTTTGTTTATTGTCAAAACCCAGGGCTTTTTTTGTGGCAGGAACTCCTTTGCATGTTAGGCCACACACCCCTGATGTAGCCCATCCTAATGAGTTTCTGCTGTTGGGTGTGGCCTATTATGCTAATGAGTTCCTGCTGGGCGTGGCCAACTTGGGAGCCAGCCGGAACTCCGTTCCTGTGCGTTCCTGCCCCAAAATAGCCCTGATTCTGGAGCAGGGAGCAGCTAGTGACTCTTTACCGTTCCTTGCGGCTCCCTCTTACACTTCCCCCTGCACGAAATGCAACATCACAGGGACCTGTTTTCAGGTGGGAGCAGATGGGCCAAGCAACTGGAATTCTCCTGGCCCAATGGACATCCAGTTAGGGTTGTCAGTGGAGGGCTGGAAACATTTTGAGGGTGGAGCTTGGGGAGGGCGGGGTGTGTGGAAAGAAGAGATTGGATTTATACCCCGCCCTTCACTACCCAAAGGAGTCTTAGAGCGTCTTACGATCTCCTTTCCCTTCCCTTCCCCACAATAGACACCCTGTGAGGGAGGTGGAGCGGAGAGAGCTCTTTTGAGAACTGCTCCTGAGAGAACAGCTGTGAAAGAACTTGTGACTGACCCAAGGTCACACCAGCAGCTGAGTGGGGAATCCAACCCGGCTCTCCCAGATTCGGAGTCCACGCTCCTAACCACTACACCAAACTGGCTCCCTAGTTTGGTATAAGACTATAGAGCCTGCCCTCCAAAGCAGCCATTTTCTCCAGCGGAAGTGATCTCTTTTGTCTGCCAGTTGGAATTCCGGGAGATCTCCAGGCCCCAGCTGGAGACTGGCAACCCTAACATCCACAAATGCTCTCCGTGCTGATTTTTTACACTGGGCATGCAGAAAGGTCAGCCCCTGGCCTCTCAGGTAGCAGTGCTAGGAAAGGCCTCTGGTTAGAGATGCCTGGCCAATGGTATGAAGTCAGATGGACCATCCACAAGGGAGCAAAAGGCATCCACTGAAATCTAGTAGTATTCATTTCAGTCATTTGGATTCTCCGTTTGCTCATTATATACAAAACAAAGCCATATCGTTTTTCATAGAACAAAACCGTGTCGCTTTTGGTCGTTGATTTTGCTCTGTAGCGTAGCAATTGCATCATTCACAATCCTCTGCTTATTCCAACTTCGGCATCTTGCTACCCTCTAGCAAGCGGCTCTTCTTATTTCCTGAGCTTCGCCTTAATGTATTCATTGCTAGGAGCATAAAGCAACATTTAGAACAATTAACGATGTGCCGGATATCTGCTTGGATATATTTCCTCCTGGGATTCCTCCGTTTCTCTGGACTAATTACTGAATGTAATTAGAACATCCAACTAGAATAAACAGAAGTGACAACCAACCTTTTTCAAGTGAGTCGGGCTTATTTGGAAGCATTTATTAGGCTCGGTTTAGAGTCGGTGGGGCAGGCCCCAAGTCAAGCATATACTGTTGCAGGGCTTTTTTTGTCGAAAAAGCCCAGCAGGAACTCATTAGCATAATAGGCCACACCCAACAGCAGAAGCGCATTAGCATATTAGGCCACACCCCCGTGCCTTCCTTTGGCTTGCCCGGGAACCCCCACAGCTGCGGGGCACCTGGGCAAGCCAACCCTTGGACAGGCCGGGGAAGGCCCCCCCCCCTGGCTTGCCTTCCAGGGCCTCCCCTGGGCTGCCCTCCTCAGAGTCACTGGGGGGGGTGGGTTGCTCGCCAGGCCTTCCCTCTGGAGCCAGGCACGCAGAGGTTTTGGCTGTAGTGGGCGTGGCCAACTCTGAAGCCAGCCGGAACTCCGTTCCTGTGCGTTCCTGCCCAGAAATAGGCCTGTACTGTTGTAAGCATGTTGTTTTGCTCCCACCAGTCTTAAATACAACTAGGCATGCCAAGCTCCAGGTGGGACCTGGGGGGTCACCCAGAATTACAGCTCATCTCCATTTCATTTCATTTCTTACATTTTTATCCCGCCCTCCCCGCGTGCGGGCTCAGGGCGGCTCACAACAAGGGCACCAAGTGCCAAATCTAAAACATTAAAATCAGAATAAAACAACCAATTAACATTAATAAAGCGCTCCAAGATATTCTTATTTTAGTCAGGTCAAGATGAAGGCTTGTCGATGTTAACCCAGCGCCCATTTCGGTGCCACCGATCCATCAGGGTACTGCAGTGGTCTTATATTGGGCCATCCTGTTGCCCCATTGTTACCACAGGATGGTTGGTGGTGGTGGTAGTGGCGGCTCCTAATTAAAAGCCTGGCGGAAGAGCTCCGTCTTGCAGGCCCTGCAGAACTGTGAGAGGTCCCGCAGGGCCCTGATCTCCTCCGGGAGCTCATTCCACCAGGTAGGAGCCACCACTGAAAAGGCCCTGGCCCTGGTCGCCATAAGCCTGGCCTCTCTGGGGCCTGGAATCACCAGACAGTGTTAGTCTCCAGACTACAGAGACCAGTTCCCCTGGGGAAAATGGATGCTTTGGTGGACTCTGTGGCATTGTACCCCACTGAGGTCCCTGTCCACAGGCCCCCTCCCCAAAACTACAAGAGTTTCCCAACCTGGAACTGGCCCCCCCTCCCCCCCCCCGTCTTTTACTGTTTGTCGAGGGAGGGGGATCTGGCAACCCTAAATACAACGTGGACGGGCTGGTTCATTTGCATGAAGCATTGCCAGGCCAGGAGGGCACTAATCAGGTCTAGGGATGCTTCCAGATTCTATCTGGATTCGGGGGCTCTGGATGACCAGGTCTCCTTTTAAAAGTCCATCTGATGCATCAAGAGCTCTCCGCTGATTTTGTGGTTTGTGTCTGAGATTTCTGCAAAGCGTTTGCAGTTTGCTACAATGTTCAGCATGTCAAAAATCCTTCTTGTCTCCCCCCCCCCTTTCACATGTGCAGGGTGGGGGGAAGCATCTTGGTGTGATCACCCCTACCAGGGGTCATTTTGTAGAAAAAGGGGTGCAGGAGGTCATTAGCATAACGTATTTGCATATGCCACACCCCCTGATATCACCGGAAGTGTGTCAGAAGGCAACACTCACCGCTCAGGGTCCACTGGACTGTTTTGGATTGCTAGCTATTGGGGGGGGGACGTGCAAATCTGTCCTCACAGAGGAGGGAGAGCTTGTACCTGAATAAAACTTGGTCTTAAAGGTGCCACTGGACTGTTTTGGACCGGGATGGTGGGCGGGGCTCTGGAACTTACCTGGCTGCTTCTTGCTCTGACTGAGGGCTGCTGGGAGCAGGGGGTGGGGTTTGTTGCATGTGCCCTCCCCCTGGGCTCTTTACTGCCGGAGCTCCGCTCCTGTGTGCTCCTGCAGGAAATGACCCCTGCCCCTATCATTGTATCAAGAATCTTTGTGTAGTGTTTTACCAATTTCTATATGCCAGGGGTCCCCAATGTGGTGCCCATGCATCGTGCCTGCTGAAACCTTTCTTGGTACCCACCACGTTTTCTAGGAAGTGGGTAGGTCCACATGTTTCTCTTGCCAACCAGGCTCCTGGTCTGCCCCTGAAGATCAGATTGTCCCTGCAGATTAAAATAATGTTATTTCAGTGGCAACTGCCACTGCAGTGTCTACTGTCTCTTACCGCTCTTTCCTACTATATTTTTAATTACCCAGTTTGGTGTAGTGGTTAGGAGCGCAGACTCTAATCTGGGAGAACCAGGTTTGATTCCCCGCTCCTCCACATGCATCCAGCTGGGTGACCTTGGGCAAGCCATAGTTCTCTCAGAGCTGTTCTCTCAAGAGTAGTTCTCTCAGAGCTCTCTCAGCCCCACCTACCTCACAGGGTGTCTGTTGTGGGCAGAAGAAGGGAAGGAGATTGTAAGCTGCTCTGAGACTCCAAGTGAAGGGCAGGGTATACATCCAATCTCCTCCTCCTCCTACTTCCCTGCACTTGGTCTTCTTGTGTGTATGAGGCTCTACTTCCTGCAGCAGTAATTTTGTAGTAGTCTCCACCTTCTGGAGCACCCATTTTGTGGCTGCTTGCCCCACCACCCTGTGTCGGAATCCCAAAGGTGCTCACAGGCTCAAAAAGGAACCTGCTATATCTAATAGCCCTCTATCCCTTTCCCTGTGTCTATCCAAAAATCCACACAGTTGGGGGTCATAATGTTTTGCAAGTCTCAGCAAAAACCCAAGTTTGGGGGGAAATGCAGAGCAATTTTTAAAAATTAGGAGGATCCTCAAAGCTCTCCAAGTGATATCTGTAAATGCACAATCATTTAAAAAAAGAAGAAGAAACAGATTTCATTCACGTCTTGTGAGATCTGTCACTATTTTGGGTTGTCAAGGCAACCCAAAACAACGATGAGAACACCATTGTGATGGGTTGTTTCAGCAACCCCAAATGACATGCTAGAGATGGGAGGTAAGGTGGCAACTTGAGAATGAGTCCAGTCAGGGGTCATTTCCTGCGGGAGCGCACAGGAGCGGAGCTCCGGCAGTAAAGAGCCCAGGGGGCGGGCACATGCAACAAGCAAATGGGTAGGGACAGGGGAAGCCCAAACAAGAGACGGGGGGCCAATTATGGATTCTATGCCTTGTTATCACTATCGCCACTATTCTTCCATCATTTGGGGCAAATAAAAGTTCTGGATGTAGGTATTCCTTTGCATAAATTACTACTCCCCCCTTTTTTCCCCATACAAAGCATTGAAATTCACTCCTAATTTTTTATTTACAAGGTATTTGGCATCATCTTTCTTGATATGTGTTTCTTGTAAACAAACTACCTATATCTGCTTTTTGTTTTTCAATTTGATGATATACTCTTCTCTTCTGAGGGCCATTAAACCCATTAACATTAATAGAGAGTATTTTCAGCTTCTTAGTTTGCTCCATTTTTGTAGTTGGTGTCTTTCCCTCTATTTCTGTTTTGGTATCTGGTTCTAATCTATAAAGGGATAATTATTCTTTTTTTTTCTTTTTTAGCTTTCTCTTTTTTGTCTTTCTGGGTTTCTTGTTCTCTCTTTTCTCCTTCCAAATCTGATTCTTCATCCCTTTCTTCCTCCTCCTCTTTTTGCCAACCTAAGTCATCTCCGTTTGTCTCAAGAAAATTTTCTACCTTAAAGATAGAATTCAAATTCACTCTTTTCCCGCCATATTCCGCCATTCTTCCCAAGCATCCACAACATGACATGTAAAAAGATGTGTGAAAACAGAGAATTGCAATGGCCAACTATTCGCCATTGGTGTCTGCCAGTGTTCTCTCTGTGTTCAGTCTGCTTTAATAGTGTCACATGTTGAAACCCATCAGGGTCATGAAAAGCTTTGCATTTGATTTACTGTGGCTTGAAATTAATTTATTCACAGTCCAGTTGAGATCCGTCTGGTGGCAATGGAGATGAACTACTTCTGGCTCAGTAGACAGTCAGCGTATGTCCATTTTGCCCAGTAGGCATATGGCACCTTCGGGGGGGGGGAGCATTGTGGACACTGCAACTTGGGCTGTATGAGCCAGGCTGGTGGTTGATGAACACCGTAAGAAGTGCTGTAGTTCAAACCCACTGACCGACTGGAGCTGGGAACCTTCTGGAAACTACAGGAAGGAGATTGTCACGTATTTGCCATAACCGCTTTTATCACTAGATCCCCACTTTTGCTTTTTGAGAGCCTGAAAGATTATGCATTGGGCATAATACTTCTCTCTTTCATAAGGTTAAGGCGCTTGGGGCTCTTTAGCTTGGAGAAACGATGACTGAGGGGTGACATGATTGAGGTTTATAAGATTATGCATGGGAAAGAGCAGGTAGAGAAAGAGGTACTTTTCTCCCTTTCTCGCAATACAAGAACTCGCGGGCACTCCATGAAATTGCTGAGCGGTCGGGTTAGAAGGGATAAGAGGAAGTACTTCCTCACCCAAAGAGTGATTAACACTTGGAATTCACTGCCACAGGAAGTGGTGGCGGCTACAAGCATGGACGGCTTCAAAAGGGAATTAGATAAGCATATGGAGCAGAGGTCCATCAGTGGCTATTAGCCACAAGGTATAGATAGGGACTCTGGGGCAAGGGATGCTCTGTCATCTTGGTGCTTGGGGGGGTCAACAGTGGGAGGGCTTCTAATGTCCTGGCCCCACTGCTGGACCTCCTGATGGCACCTGGTATTTCTGGCCACTGTGTGATACAGAGTGTTGGACTGGATGGGCCTTTGGCCTGATCCAACATTGGCATCTCTTATGTTCTTAAGTCAAGTGAACTTTTTATTTAACAAATTTATTAGCTGCTTTTCTAAGTTTAGAGCCCCAGATTCTGTCAAATATCGCTTGCCAACCCATGTCCTATTTATCACAGCTTGATACTCACAAGTTTAGGGAAACCTTCGCATTAGTCAGATGTGAGGATTTCCCCTCCGTGATGCTTGAGGGCAGATTCAAAAGGATCCCTACCAGTGTCCCCTCTAAGCTGAGTTAGTGTGAGCTACCTCACAGTTTTCTAGCCTCCGGCTCAGACATTTTTGTCTTGGCTCCGGAAGGATGACTCCAGAGCAAGCTAATTTATGCAGCAGCCAAATAGGTCGCCCACAACTTTAATGCCAGCTGCTCACGAAGTAGGATTTTTGCTCACAAGACTCCACAGCTTAGAGGGAGCATTGATCCCTACTGAATATAGACTTTGTCGATGCGGCTCAGGAGAGACAGAAACTATTGAGCACATGATGCTCAGATGTAACTGGTATAACAAGATCCGTGAAAAATATATTACTCCTCTTATAACAGATATGGTGGGACAATCAGGTGCTGAGCAGTGTAACCGATTGTTAATTGATGGGAACCAGACAATTACCAAAACTGTAGCAAAGTTTTGGGTACACGATCAAATATATAATAATAGTTGTCTAATAGTCTCTGTTTTATGTTCTTCTTTTACTTTATTACGCTCAACTGTATTTTTTTAGAGTTTTATTTTACTGTCCTAAATTCAGTTGTATGAATGTTATGAATGTTATATTTAAGCATGTGTGTTCTATGGCTTGTTGCCGTAATAAATGCCTGCCTGCCTGCCTGCCTGCCTGCCTGCCTGCTTTCCTCCCTTGAGGAACTCAAGGTGGATTACAATATAAAGAATGGTTATAAAAACACAATAAAACCCAATATAAATAAAATAGCAAATATTTTTTAAAAAAACATTAAAAGGTCATAATTTAAAAAATCCAATCAGGACTGCCAATAAATAAAAGCTAAGTCAAATGCAGTCTTAAATAAAACTGTCTTCAGAAATAAAACTGTCTTCAGTTGGTTCCTGAAGATTGACAGTGAGGGGGTCAAGGGCACCTCCTGGGGAGAGGTTGTGCCATGATTGTGGGGCTACCACCAAAAAGGCCCTCACTCGTGCACCCACCAGACAACCTTTTTTGATTGGTGGGACAGTCAGGAGGGCCTCTCCCTGTGATCTTAATTCCCAGGTAGACAGTCCTTCAGATACCCCTGTCCCAAGCCATGCAGGGCTTTGAGTTCAACTTGGTCTACAAAGTTACTCTGTGTCCCAAATACCACAGTTGGGACACAGCCAAAAACAGATAACAGAATTAAAATATTTCGGACTCTTGACTGTTTAGAGCAAATTAACAATCAAATGCATGTTTAATAATTTTGGGGGGAGAAAACATTGTACTAAAAGAAGATTGTTGTCAGAGCTTCAGTTTCCTTTACACAGTTGCTGCATTCTGACTCACCTTAATTCGAGCTCTCTGTAAGACAGGCTGAGAGGGTGATGTGAGGTACTGTGAAATTATCGCTATTTCCAGTAGCTTCATCGTGAAACTTAGTTATCTTGTTGTTACTGTGTAATCACAACTGATCGTTCACGATAAGGTACTATTAAGTTGTCAGGCTCGGGGTGACGAGGAGTGCAGGGGAGCTTATTGCTTGCTTATTATTGGTGTGGCCGCCATTGTCCTAGGCTGTGCGCTTATATCACAAGGGAGTCTGTCTTCCCCTTCCCTTTATGTAGCCATCATCGGTAGATGCTTGCTGTGTGGGAAGCCTGTCTCGCTCCTCTTTGGAGCATCCTTGTTGTGAAGTGAGGTGGGGAGCTGTTCTAGCAAACTATTCTGCTCCTTAGCTGTTGTAGGTTTCCCGGGTTGTCTGGCCGTGGTCTTGGCATTGTAGGCCCTGACGAAATGCCAAGACCACGGCCAGGCAACCCTGGATATCTAACCCCCGCCCCAGAGGCCTGTTCCCCGGCGGTGCCGGATCAGGCCCCGGGGGGAATCTCCACCCCGACGTGCGCGTCACCCGGATGTGATGTGGGCACGCCGGGCACGCTGGGGGTGAGGCCACGGCCATACAAGGGAAAACTCTACGGTTTTCCCTTGTATGGCCGTGGCCCCGCCCCCAGTGTGCCTGCCGTCCTCCTGTCACTTCCTCCGGCTGGGAGCCCCCCACTCCTGGCGAAGATAGACTTGGCAACCCTACTCCGGAAGGTCATCTGCAGAGGCCCCAAGGAGAAATGGCTTTGGGGTGGTGGTGGTGGCAGCAGTGGAAAGCGCCATCAAGTCCCAGCCAAATTATGGCCAGCACATAGAGTTTTCAAGGCAAGAGACAAATGGGTAGTTTGCCATTGCCTGCCTTTGCGTAATGACCCTGGACTTCCTTGGTGGCCTCCCATCCAAGGGCTAAGGAAGCCGACCCTGCTTAGCTTCAGGATATGATGAGATCAGACTAGCCTGGGCTAACCAGGTCAGGGAGTGGTTGGGGAATGCAATATCAAGAGGACAGATCAATGCGTAGAAGAAAATGTTTTGTGCTGGGAGGCCATAGGGTCTGAAGTCTCCAGTCAGGCCAGTGGTGTCACAGAGCTTCCATTTTGAGGCTGTTTGGTATGCCCAGGGCTCATTTCCTGCAGGAGCGCACAGGAGCGGAGCTCCGGCAGTAAAGAGCCCAGGGGGCGGGCACATGCAACAAGCCCCACCCCCTGCTCCCAGCAGCCCTCAGTCAGAGCAAGAAGCAGCCAGGTAAGCTGCAGAGCCCCCCCCCCCGGCCCCCCAGTCCAAAACAGTCCAAAACAGTCCAGTGGCACCTTTAAGACCAAGTTTTATTCGGGTACAAGCTCTCCCTCCTCTGCGAGGACAGATCTGCACGTTCCCCCCCACCCCAATAGCTAGCAATCCAAAACAGTCCAGTGGAGCCTGAGCGGTGGGCGTTGCCTTCTGACACACTTCCGGTGATGTCAGGGGGTGTGGCATATGCAAATAAATTATGCTAATAAGTTATGCTAATGAGCTCCTGCACCTCTTTTTCTACGAAATGACCCCTGGGTATGCCAAGGAAGGGAGTACAACTTTCTGACAAGGCAATCTTGTAGTTTTCTGACCTGACCATCAACGATGGTCCTGTTCTACCCAATTCATCTCAAGGCATAACATGACATTCAGTCTGCCATTATGATACCAGAACTGCCAGGCAAGAGGCCTCCCGCTGAGAGCCCTGGATGCCCATCATCGCTCTGAGTAGTGGTGGGAGAAAAGGTTTTGTTTTTTTTAATGAAAACCGATTTTATGTATTTTGCGTTTCGATATGTATTGTTGTTTCAAAATGTTCTCTTAATAATTTTTTTTAAGTAATGTCGTTTGTACCACTGCGTCACATTGGGAGAAACCTGGAAGCGACGGAGGGTAGCTCCAGGAATATGGTTTTACCAAAGAGTTTCCGATTTCTAGAGCTACCCTACCTCACTTCCAGGTTCCCCCCAGAAGCGACGAAGCAGCGCAGACAACAGTGCACCCCCTCGCCCATGTCTCTGACTCCAAGCCTAAGGGCAGTAAACCTCTGGATCCCAGTGCTGCGGGACTACATTAAAGGACGACCTTGGCCTCTCTGCCCTATTCGTTGGCCTTCCAGGACTACTGTGTGAAACAGGGTGTTGACTAGGTGGAACACAGGTCCATCTTCTGGGTTCTAATTATGTTCGTTTCTTTAGGACGTCCACATGTCTAGTGATGACAGTAGGCACACAAATGGACCTCTCCATATTCTGTGCCCCTCTCAGCAGAGACCAGGCCTATGCTAGCCTTCAGGCGGGACCAGGGGATCCCCTGGAATTGCAGCTCATCTACAGTATACTGAGATTAGTTCCCCTGGATAAAATGGATGCTTTGGAGGGTGGACTCTGTGACCTTGTACCCCACTGAGGTCCTCCCCAGGCTCTATCTCCAAATGTCCAGGCCTTTCCCAAACTAGATTTCGCAGCCCTACCCCAACTCCCACCGGCGGCCGGGGGGGGGACCCAGCAACCCTGCTTTCTGCTTACCAGAGGGTGGTGGTGCTATGGAGTATCTCGCCCTCCACAGGTGCAAAAAGGCTTTAGACTTCTCTGCATCTGTGTGGCACATCCAGGGTAGATGACACTGGTCTCCATGTTGCGCCACCTCGAGTAATACAGCACATGTGCTTAAGAGTGAATGAGCTCTGTGTGGCTCTAGAGGCTAGGTGCAGTCCTGGGGAGAAAAAAACAAACCACTTTTGCCACAACCTGTAGTGACTGGTGAGGTCTTGAACCATTACTGTGGCGTACCGTCTGGTGCCCCAGCAGCCCGGCCTGCTCAGTGGGATCCCATCCTCGTCGCCATTGTTGCATACTGGGTTCGACGTGTAGAAACGATAGACGCTCGGTGATTATCGGCTCATAGTTTACTGTACACAACACAACAACAACAGTACTGGCCGGAGCGGCCAACTATATACCGTCCCGGGGGCACACCCACCAGTCCCATTGGAAGGTTTGAACTTCCCGCCACAGTTCTGATAGGTGCTAGTTGGAAAGCTCAGGATCCTAGTCCCTATTGTCTAAAGAAGCCAAGCTTGGGTTGCATATCTCTGGCGCCTAGTGGCGGTCAGCGGACATAACAATTACACTCTGCAAAGCAGCAGGTTTCCCGTTATAAAAAATAATCCCTTATGCTCGAAGTGTGCTGTGCCTTGCAAGAAGCCGATGAAAAACTGGAGGATCAGCAATCGAGGGGAGGAGTTTGCATGAAACCTGAGCCGTGACCGGGCGCTGCCAATTAAAATTAAACAAATTGCTTTGTTCTCTTGGTAGGTGACCTGCCTCCACGATTTCTTCGGGGACGATGATGTGTTCATTGCCTGTGGTCCAGAAAAATTCCGCTATGCACAGGATGACTTTTCTCTTGATGAGAACGGTAATATCAATCTTGCTACGATGCGGTCTTTTGACTTTGCGTGATCTCGCTGCTCTTGCCTCTGCTTGAACTGGGACTTCCGTGGGACCATTTAATTTTCAGTAATCGGGTTTTGCATGCACGTGCTTGTACTAGCAGCAAAGACAGCCTGTCGAAACCACTGGTCTGTTGGGCTTATAAAAGACACAGGCACTCTGACATACAGTTGCCAACTCATGGTTGGGAAGTGCCTGGAGATTTTGGGGGTAGAGCCTGAGAAAAGAGGGGTTTGGGGAGGGGAGGGGCCTCAGCATGGTAGAATGTCACAGAATCCGCCCTCCAGAGCAGCCATCTTCTCCAAGGGAACTAAGCTCTGTTGTCTGGAGATCAGTTGTAATACTGGGAGACCTCCAGGCCCTGTTGCTTGTGCTGCTAGGCCGGCTTCTTGCAGCTGGTGGCAACTTTCCCCCACTCCTATTGCATCATAAGTGAAATACTGGTAACAACCTAGGGACATCCTTCTGCCCTGAGCCAAAGAAATGCCATCATTGTTGCAGAAACCAGGGGTCATTTCCTGCAGGAGTGCACAGGAGTGGCGCTCCAGCAGTAAAGAGCCCAGGGGGCGGGCACATGCAACAAGCCCCACCCCCTGCTCCCAGCAGCCCTCAGTCAGAGCAAAAAGCAGCCAGGTAAGCTGCAGAGGCCCACTGGTCCAAAACAGTCCAGTGGCACCTTTAAGACCAAGTTTTATTCGGGTACAAGCTCTCCCTCCTCTGCGAGGACAGATCTGCACGTTCCCCCCCCCCAATAGCTAGCAATCAAAAACAGTCCAGTGGCACCTTTAAGACCAAGTTTTATTCGGGTACAAGCTCTCCCTCCTCTGCGAGGACAGACCTGCACGTCCCCCCCCCAATAGCTAGCAATCCAAAACAGTCCAGTGGAGCCTTTAAGACCAAGTTTTATTTGGGTACAAGCTCTCCCTCCTCTGCAAGTACAGATCTGCACGTTCCCCCCACCAATAGCTAGCAATCCAAAACAATCCAGTGGCACCTTTAAGACCAAGTTTTATTCAGATACAAGCTCTCCCTCCTCTGCGAGGACAGATCTGCACATTTCCCCCCCCCCCCCCAATAGCTCGCAATCCAAAACAGTCCAGTGGAGCCTGAGCAGTGGGTGTTGCCTTCTGACACACATCCAGTGATGTCAGGGGTGTGTGGCATATGCAAATAAGTTATGCTAATGAGTTATGCTAATGAGCTCCTGCATCTCTTTTTCCACGAAATGACCCCTGGCAGAAACTGTTCTGGTTCCCCAGAGATTCTGCAGAAGTGTCACTTAAGCAGGAAACTCTCCATCTGTGCTTCTGGTTGCACTTCCCATGGAAGCTTGGTGTCAGCTCCGTTGGCGGGAGACTCCCAAAGGCAAACATTCTTTCCTTTCTCTGAGTTAATGCCGACTGTGGTGTAATAAGAGGCTATCCCCGTAGGCCTCAGAGCAAAGCAGGAGAGCAGGAGGGACTCAGGCCCATGCTGCATCTAGCATTCGCTCCGTTGTTTTATCAAACCCACACTGGAACAGGAAAAAAATGCGGCTCAAAACCACATTCGAATGCCCCAGGCCAACACCATACTGACTGCAAAATCACCCCTAAATGGCCATAAAACGGCCATAAATCTATGCAGCACCAATAAAACCAAGAGATCAAACAAAGTGACAGCAGCATGCAGTCTGGACGCTGCTATAAAATCCGACAATCAATCAAAGTGAAAGTGGCATGCAATTAGGGTTGCCAGGTGGGGGGGAACCCCGCTTGATGGGTCCCTTACCCGCCAGCCCAGATGGGGGGGGGATCGCGGAGATGTGCCCGACGGGTGATGACTGTCACCCAGCATGGTGGTTATCTGTGTCAATCATCTGTCTCCATTCTCTCTGGTGGCCTGGATTTGAAGAGAGAGAACTTAAAAGAACCTCTTTACAGACTGTTCTGGTAACCGATGCTCCTTCTAAGCTGTGGAGTCTTGTGAGCAAAAATTCTACTTTGCGAGCAACTGGCCTTAAAGTTGTGAGCCAGCAATTCGGCTACTGCATAAATTAGTTTGCTCTGGAGCCATCTTTCCTGAGCTAGGACAAAAATGTGTGAGCCGGATGCTAAAAAACTGTGAGCTGGCTCACACTAACTCAGCTTAGAGGGAACACTGCTGGCAAGCAGGACATATTGGGCTACCAGCCTAAGCAGACGTCTATACCCTTCTAAGCTGATGGATGTCGAAGGATCTAACTCTGCTTTGGATGGCACTATTAGCATCCTGTGTAAAAGGATAAAAAATTTAGCTTTTTACCTGTCAGGGACATACATGAACGATCAGATGCTTTTACTTATTTAGAAAATTCTTAGTTTGCTTTATCCTACACTCAGTCATTTACAACAAATTAAAACAGATGACAAAACAGTAAAAAACAACAAAAACAAAAGTTAAATGCGCAGTAAAAGATCATGAACCATGAAGTTAGTGTAAGAACAACTCCTCTTAGGCTGGCATCCGTCTAAAGATGATTGTCTCGTGTCCCCTGTGGGGACTTCCCAGTGGTGCGGTTTTGGGGCAAAGTATTCTCTGGGGCCACCACAGAAGGAGTTCTAGGTCTTGTGGAGAGAGGGCATCCCCAGCAGAGCTTGCTGAGCTGCTACTGTCTGTCCTGAAGGCCTGTGTATATATTATCAATGCAGACGTATACGAAAACATGGAATATGGAAGTCTGGTGTCGTGGTTAAGTGCGCGGACTCTAATCTGGGAGAACCGGTTTGATTCCCCACTCCTCCACTTGCACCTGGCTGGATGACCTTGGGCAAGCCATAGTTCTGATAAGAGCTGTCCTTGAAAAAAGAGCCGTTTCTGTCAGAGCTCTCTCAGCCCCACCTACCTCACGGGGTGTCTGTTGTGGGGAGGGGAAGGGAAAGGAGATTGTAAGCCGC